>NC_000070.6:68479176-68779176 GCF_000001635.26 Mus musculus
AGGGGCAAGCGTTTCAGAAACCAGGAGACCATTGTTCGCAATTTATCAATCTACACTTACCCGGGTACCGTTTTTCCTTTCCTGGCTGAGTTTTATCTCCTCTCTATTGGTCTTTTTTTGCCGATGACCTTTCATCTCATTTCTCATCTGCTGGTCCCATCAACCCTAACTTTGTATCTGCTAAAACTCAGGTAATTGCTTTTAGATGGGTATAATTAAGAAGCCATTAGTGTAAAGTTTTATTCCAGTTTACGCCTTGGTCTACATTTGAGCAGAGAAATGTGAAATTAAGGTGTTAGCTTCTTTCAGGGGTATGAGTCACAAGCTAATAAGTTTCAAGAGCAGTTTCTCAACTGTAATGATTGTGCTTTTCTCTTTGAAAATCTCTGTGGAGTTATTACAGAAAGGATATTTTTAAAGAAAGGGAATAGAAATAGAAACAGACATAGGCTGGGTACATGGATCTTGAAATGAGAGCATAGATATTGCCTTGGGTGGGTCATATGAGATCGGTAAGTAGTCACTATTGCAATTAAGTCTGTTTCAGAAAGATATACATGATAGGATTTTTTCTAAAATATGGGTTCTTGATTTGCTAGAGATAAAATTATATATATATATATATATATATAAATGAAAAGAAAGTAGGAAGACTTTCCAGGGAAAAACAAAGGCAAGTAATGGGAGAAAGGAGCTGGGTAAATAGTTACTACATTTCAGTGGAAAAGCTTAGTAGTCAGCACATACTTGTATAGACATGTCTTTTCTACTATACTACAGTGCACAGTGAATATACACAATAACACTTGAATTAATGAATATATGTTTTTTGTGCATTTGTGTTTTGATGTATACATGACTGTGAACCATATATATGGGCATCAGATACCCTGAAAGTGGTATTAAGTACGGTCATGAAGATTCTCGGGAAACGAAGCCCAGTCTTGTGAGGGAGCATCCAGTGCTCCTAAATTCTTCCACTTTTCTCCAGCCCAAATATTAAATAGCAAATAAATAAATAAGCATGTAAATACAGAGTAAATAAATGGTACCACTCTTATAGAAAAAGTCGGTTTTACATACATTTCCCCTTGAAAGCAGCTATGAGATACAGTCTAGAGAACAACACCATGATGATGGAGAAGTCAGTAAGACATACTGTGGTTGTGGGCACAATAACAAATACAATAACAAATCAGGTTGTTGGCTCTAACCTTCTGTAACCTGGCAGATGGTTGAGCATTCTATCTTTCCCATGATTGGTGGAACAACATTAAAATTTGGTGGGAAATCATTTGTACTTAGATAATTCCAGGTAACCAAGCACAGCAGTCGCTGTAAACTTGAATTACTCATGAACAACAGAATACAGCTATTGTTATTACAAGAATGTTCCATATATTAGAAACTCATTCCTCTTTCAGACAGAATAAAAACATTTCAAAATATAGAACTAATATCTACATGTGTATAAGAACTGAGGAATCAAATTAATGAATAATAATAATGATAACAATGATCATGTACATTATTACAGTTCATTTTATGAGAGTTTTATAGGTACTATCTATTAATGTTATACCAACAGTATGTAGTGAATAGCACTATTATTCTCATTTATCAGATAAATAATTTGAAGTTTGAAAAAGTTACATGAGTTCATGTTTTTATAGTGTCTTACTTCAGTAAGGCTGCTGTAACAAATATCTTAGATGGGCAATTTATAAATAATAGAAATATCTTGTTCATAGCTGTGAAGGTTTGAAAGTCCAGACTTAAAGTGTAGCAAACTCAATGTCTGCTCAGTGTTTTTCTTCTTTCTCAGGATAGCACCTAGATGTATGGTTGTACAGCACAAGGAAAGAATAAGACTCCAGAGGTTTCTTTTGTTCAAGTATTAATTCTATCCATTAATATGGAATCTTCAGGACCTAATCTCATCCCAAAAGTGCAATGTCTTAATATTTCTGCATTAGAGAACAACATTCAATCATACAATCTTGTAAGTACATAAACATTCATAGACACATTTATTTTTTCATCCTAATTTAAATTAACACAATCTGGTTTCTACTCTGTTGCTATTAATTTCTAAGCCTTGAGTGGAGGATACAGACACATATTGGACAAGAAGTGAAGCCTCTGTCTGGTGCAATAGGGAAAATCATTCAGAAAGATTACTCATTGGAAGCATTTGTAACTATAATTGATTATGATTTTGCTTAAGGAATTATTTTTTAACAGGCATCAAGTAAATCTATAGGAAACACAGAAATATCAGTTACCAGAACTTATAAGAAAATTATTGTGCTCCTGGCTCTTATAAAATATGACATCATGGGATACATCCCAAAAGAAGGATCTATAGTTTTTTATTCACAGGAAAGGTATAAAAGACTAATGATATTCATCACCATGACCTACCATCTCACATATAATTTGTAACAGATCCATATTTTAATTTATAACTGTTTATGTAAGTATGCATGTATATGTATAGATGTTTAACAATGATTGAGTCAATATTCACAACCTCCATGCTGCCTTGGCCTCCATAGTTAGTCAAACAATAGAATATTTGGCAAGACTCAGATAAAAACTTATGGAAATTTGATGTCAGACATAAAATGTAGCAAATTAACTTTTTTGAGGTTTGAGTACTAGGTGACTCTTTTACAGAAGGATAAGAAACTTTGAAGAGACCCCCTGCACCCCCCCTAAAAAAAACCAAAACAAAAGCATGTAGCATGGGCATTCTTTATTTTGGGGTAAAAAATGTCCTTATCAATGGAGAAAGTAGCTTAGGCATGGAAACCACTCTATAATAAAATTGGAAATACAGCTAATCAGTACTTAATTAAAGAGTTCAATCTCTGAGTAAAGAGTGAGATGGAGTATGGAGGGTAGGGAGAGGGAAGGAAAACACATAAAGCCCCCATGTTTAAGAGAGTGAAATGTGTCTTCTCATCTATATTGCAGCCACATTATGGTTCTGTAAGAACTGGAAATGCCAAACAATCGAAGGCCATATGTCTTCAGCTCAGATCCACAGAGAATCCATGTATTTTTAATCAAGGATGCATCTCTGAAGCACGTTTATGATTTCTTGGCATAAAGATGCTCCCACAAATTAGTTTTGTACAGGGCTTCAGGCTGTTGTTACCTTTGGCTATGCCAGCAGGAAGGAAGTTGGCAGATCCCCTATAATGCATGATTGTAAAGCTAATGGAAACTCTTTTGGAGGGAGAAAGAACATCAGGCAATCCATTAGGGCTGAGGATATGAAATCTCACATTCTGGAAGATACCTCTTCTCCTATTATCTCTATAGGTCCTCAGTCAATTGCCCAAGTCATCTGTTAATGCATTCTAAATCCATTCATTCTCTCACCACAAGCCATAAAGTGGAGGCTGATCACTTTTAAAATAAGAACAACATAGAACTTTTCATGATCTATGTTACTGTTCCCATTTTTCATTATCCCTTACTTCTTGTGTTAGATGTCTTGTTGCTGTGATCCAACACCTGAAAAGAGCAACAAAATGGAGGAGAGTTTCTTTTGGCTCACAATTCAAAGATACTCTACATCATGGGATCAAGAGCAGAGTCACAGGAGCTTGGAAAAAGTAGTTACAATGAGTGTGGGTGTCATGAAACAAAAAGTTGATAGTTGATCATCAAGCTTTCTTGTTTATATGCTATCTGGAAGTGAGTGTGGTACTTCCTACCTTTATTAACCTAATCTAGAAAAGCCTTCACAAACACACCAGGAAATCTATTTCCAGGATTATTCTAGAGTCTGTTGATTTAATATTGATATAATCACATGTCCCAACACTTAGAATGTTTCTATCATATTGTCTTTCTGTTTCTAAACTAGTATTATTTTAATCACTTATTATTGATTCTTTATGCATTGAATCAATGAATGTTTAGCACCAAAATTTCTAGAACGCACCTAGATGTTAGGGATATGTCTCTAAAGGAAGCCCTTTGTAACTTATTTCCAGTGACAGACTGCAGATAAATAATCAAGGAAATTAATATGAAGTATAAGCAATGTCAGAAATTGACAACTGCTTTCTGAAAGAGAATAAAAATAAACCTGTCACTAATAGGGTCAAGCTTAAGTTGCAGAGAGGGCTAAGTGTGAAATAAATATGGTTAAGAGAAATATTAAACTTAATGCATTTGTTCCAATTGTTCACTCTGGTAAAATACCTTTCACCCAGATATTTGTGTAGGGTTCTCAGAACTCATGTCTGTCTCCCTTTCATGTCAACTCTCTGATGGACTTTACAGAATTCCATATGGAATTTCTCAATGTGAACATTTTCTACTCTATCTTCTTGTTTGATGGTACTCCACCGCACCTAAGAATATATTTTCTATACATTCTTTTATTCATTCATATAAATATTCATTCACTTATCTTTATTTTGTATGTACGACCATGGATTATAGACTTCATAAGACCAATGTCCTTAATTACCTTATTATTAAAGCTTCTAGGACTGGATATATATTGAAGACTTGGAACTCAAAAGTACATAATCTTTATAAATAATGATTAATGTAACTAAAGTATTAAGACCAAGAAAATATTCAATATGTAATACAAATATGATATAAATGAATACCCCATTTATTTTTTCTAGTACCAGATCATAATTGTAAAGAACATAATCTTGTAAAGACAGAATCAAGAATTTATTCTCTTATTGAAGAGATTGAAAAATTTTGGTAAAATGACCAAACTGACATGTAAAATATCTGTTTTCTTTTATTTACATTGTGCTAGTCACATCTTCATTCTACGTCTAGTTCTTGAAAAAAGAAAGGAGAAAAGTCTTCATTTTGGCCCTTATGTTCAGAGGTTTCATTAGGTTCATTGTCTCTGAGACCATAGTGAGGTTTTCCAATATGTAGAAGGGCAAGGCTGAGGAAAGCTACTTAGTACATAGCATCTATGAAACAAATAAAAAGAAGGAAGAGGCTGCTAATAAGATAAATCTTCAAGGGAATGAGCACAGTATCTTAGGACTGTCAATTAGGTTCTCACCCTAACATCTTATAAAGTGATGAGCTCATAAATAAGTTAATCCATTGATAGAGTCATTTCCCTCATGATCCAATCACATGTCAAAAATGCTACCATTAGCATATCAAGACTTCACTATATAAGAAACACTGAGAGACACTACAACTCCAAACAACAATTTACCTCAAATTTGCCTGGACTCAACATTTTCCCAGTCATACCCTAGCATATACTCCAGCATTCCTTTTCCTACCAGATCGCTACTTTTGTTGTCATTCAAATTATTTTTTAGAGTTTCACAAGATGACCATCGGAAAATCTATACTGTAGTATGTTTTCCATTGTTGAAACCTTTCAATAATTGCTAAGTGCTCATAAGGTTGAGCCCAGTACCATAAAGTAGTTCCCAAAGCCTGACCATTTCTCCGTCTTTTGATTCAATTTTTCTCGCCATATCTATGACATATCTGGGGTAAATTACTTATAATGTCCTGGACACTTTGTGCTACTATTTTCCCTGTAAATTACCTAACACCTAGTTCTGTGCTTTGAGGTGTCTGTTTGCTATGAGTGTCATTGATTCAAACTACCCTGACACACTCGGTTTCCTGTAAAATAGATTGCTATTATTTGATTATTTTTTGTCTAGTATCATTGCAAGACAAGAAATAAAATGAAAGAGGCAATGTTTCTTTACTTTTATAGTTCAAGAAATATGTCTCTTTTAGCCTAAGAAAAATGTTTGTTAGGACAGAGAAATATCAAATGATTAAGTAGTTAGACTTTATTTTCAGACAAAATGTTAAGTATTATTTCCCATGCCAAAGTTCCTATTATGAATCTTGCTATTCTGTGACAACATTGTTTTAAAAACGCATTAGAAAGTTGAAAGAACACAGTTCATATCTTAATGTCACAGAGTAAAAACAGGTTCAACCCTTGGCAAGTGTCTCAGGAACCAAAGAAATTATCTATCAAGATAAGCAGTGTGATGCGTATCAGAAATACTAACATAAAATCTTTAGAAATTAGAGGGTTCTTGTTTCTTGACTGCCCCAATGGACTAGACTCTGAGATGAAAGAACTTGCTGGTGTTTCAATGTATTCCACAGTGTATTAGTGTAAGAGAAGAATTGGACAGAATTGGAGTTTGAAAAAATGATTATACCTAAGAATCCCATTTCACTAAATAAGAAATGAGGACTCCATTGTGCACTTAGATAACATCCCTTTTGGGTTTTATTGAATTTTTTTTTTAGTTGTTTCTTTCTGTGTTTACTTCAAGATGAAAAGTTTCTATGTTTCTGTGTAGCCTATGATGACCTGGAAATGACAAAGTATCCCAGGGTGGGCTCAAATTCAAGAAGTTACTGAATTCTAAATTTCACATGCCAGGGTTACAACCAGATACCACTAATAACTACTCTTGGACTGAATTTTTGATTCTTTATTTTTCTCTTAATATGAGGAAGGAAGGATTCATTTTATTTTGCACTCTTCTGTCCAATTATTTTATTCTATGCATTTCAAATTCTTTTTTTCTCTATTATAAATGATAATTTTCATTTATGAAATATGTCCTTCTTCTAATAGAACTTATTCAAAATAATCACAGTTGTTCAGTTAAACAAAGGGTTATCTAATTAACAGAACAGCCCATCCTTAGAAAATGCATCCTGTTTATAGTATATATTTATGCCTGGCCAGCAAATCACACAGTGTCAAATCATCATTAACCTAAGTTTCAATCATGCAAAGCATCATTAAAGTATATTTCAAAAATATTTACCTTGTGTAGCTGCTATGGGAGATCATATGGAATAAGGATCTTTCTGGCATACAACATATTATATTCTCGCACATGTTTTCTCTGTTCTTTTTTTTAATGGTGATTCATATTCTCCACAATAATATTTAAGGGAACTTTTGGTGTCTTTCTGTGTGAGGGATATGCATGTGTGTATGTGTATATTTATGTGTGCATGTTCATATATGTGCATGTGTGTGCTTGTGTGTATATTTTTACATACATGGGGTATACATGCTTGTGTACCTACATATGTATTGATTTTAGAGGTTTTATCAGGGAATGTACATCTTGATTTCTGTTTGTTTCATTTTGTTTTGTTTTAGTTATTATATTCACTGAATCTGAAGCCCATATTCTAGCCTGACTGCCCCTTGAGCTTAGGAATTTACCATCTCCACTTCTCCAGTGCTAGGATCACAGCTCTACATCTCCATAATACAATTTTTATTTGTATGCTAAAAAGCAAGGTTGAATCTTTAACCTTGTGGGGCAAGCATATTCTAACCCATCTTTCTCCTCAGCTTTCTATCAATCATTTAAATGACATTATTCTATCTAAAATTAGCTCAAAATAAGACCAGAAACGAGTATTAAGAGGAAAAAAAATACCTCACGTAATAGTAATTTGTTCCTAATGACTGAGATGTAGCTATCCTGAACAAGACTCCCTGAAAGTTTACAAACACTAAAAATTTTCTAACAAAGGCCATGTCATGTTCTAAAACAGCTGTTGTACCACTCTTTTGTTCATATCCTGGTTTGACACTGTATAGGCTAGCACTGGAATATTAGTGCTGGACAGAGGCCACGTGTTTTATTTTAATGCAAAAACTTGTCCCTATCTAGAATGCCAGTGTTTGAAGGCCCCTAAGCAGAAAATATTCTGTATTAAAAATATAATTCATAATCTTTGCAGATCTTTGTGTTCTCCACAGTAAGTGTCTGAGCATGAAAGAGCAGTGCTATTGGCCAGACATTTACTGTCCTCTGACAACAAGATATTCGTCAGCTCTAAGCCTTCTGTTCCAGCAGTCCCAAAGAGGCAGGTTCTCCTGGGCATCTGTCCATGCAGCCAATGACAAAAGCACTCATGTGAGTAAAAACATATTTTTTCTGCAACAGAAATGAAACAGCATAAATTAAAAAGACATCTTCAGACCTTAACTGAGGTCTTAACTGAGGATTGTTGAATTATATTTTTAATAGATTAATACTTTAAATCTGCACTAAGAATATGTATTTTCAAATAGTTGTTAAAATTATAGATATTAATTTTAATTGACTAAATATTTATATCACCACTTAATTTACACAAACATCAATTAATCTGTATAACTTTAAAGAATGACAAAATTATTTTCATTACAAAAGGCAAAAATAAGTGTTCAGAATTATTCAGAAATTCACCTAAGATTAGTACATGAGTGAAAAATATATATGCCAAATTCCTGGATTAAAGAGTTACAGCATAGAGATAAATTATACTTATATATGATATATCTGACATACATAATATATCATAGATAGATATACAATGATATAGATAATAAATAAATGCTAGATGACAGAAAGGTGGATATGTGATAGATAGATAGATAGATAGATAGATAGATAGATAGATAGATAGATAGATAGATAGATCGGGAATAAATATGTACATATAAACAGATCGAGATTCTATTGCACTTCAATAGTCATAGATGAGTGGAGTAAGATCTGAAGAAAGTTGGTACTCATCCTGAAAATGTATACAAATATTTTAAAAAGACATATAAAATACAGATACTTTGGTAAATCACCAAGGCGACGGTGCTGGATAGGAAGATGGGATGAAACTTCAAATCTAAGTAAGGGGAAAGTTGAAAGAGATTAAGAGAGACAAAAGAAGAAGAAGAAGAAGAAGAAGAAGAAGAAGAAGAAGAAGAAGAAGAAGAAGAAGAAGAAGAAGAAGAAGAAGAAGAAGAAGGAAAGAAAGGAAATCACACAGACATATATTGTGCTTCATTTTAGTCGGCAAATCTTCAATTTCTGTTGAGTTATGTAAGAGAAAGCATTGTACTTGTGTTCAAAGGGCAAGCTTGAGGAAAAGCTTAGGACACTGCCTGCATTCTAAGTGGCCCCAGTGATGGAGGGAATGGGCCCTGTTCCAAATTGATTAGTTCTGCCACCTTCTCATTATTGTTCTGCCTGAAGTTTGGCACGCAAGCAAGGTCATTCCATGCACCGGTCTGCGTGACTTCAAGGATTCTGCTAGAGACTTTCTTCCCATCCACCTCCTCTCCCCCCAACCCCACCACAGCATGCCACCTGCACTAGAGAAAATTAAAAAGCAGCCCATACATTTTACATGAGCTCCCAGGACCAGTGAGAAATTAATATTATGTTGTCTTTTGATAAAGATACAGCTGTTTTATAAGATGCTCATCCAATTCAGTGATAGAAAACCTTGTTTAAATTCCTCCGTGGAGCCTGAACTTCACGACTGGAAGAGGAAATGCATACAGATACAGCAGAATATGTTTGAGTAAGTTTTCAACTTTCAGTTCACCTTACAACAAGATTTCAGGGTTACATATTTGATTGCCACCCTCCCCAAACTCTTTGGTACCTTATTAGCTCTGGGTTTCCATATTTTCTTTATAGTTGCTGCCTTAGTGTTTTCTGTTTTATATCCTCACGCTCAGATATTTATGATTCTCAAGGTTGACTTCAACATGTCAGTTTCCAGGAACCTATCTGATTCTCTCAAAATTAGGTGTTTTTTTTTCCATTTTTATTAAATATTTTCTTCATTTACATTTCAAATGCTATCCTGAAAGTCCCCTATACCCTCCCTCCCCAACCTACCCACTCCTGTTTCCTGGCTCTGGCATTCCCCTGTACTGGGGCATATGATATTCGCAAGACCAAGGGCCTCTCCTCCCATTGATGGCTGACTAGGCCATCCTCTGCTACATATGCAACTAGAGACACAGTTCTGTGGGGTACTGGTTAATTCATATTGTTGATCCTCCTATAGGGTTGCCGACCCCTTTAGCTCCTTGGGTACGTTTTCTAGCTCCTTCTTTAGGGGTCTTGTGTTTCATCCAATAGATGAATGTTCTTGACTATTGACTTTTCTGGTCAGGAGATGAGAATAATTACAACTTTTGTTTTCACATTGACTTAAGATATAGAGATAATGGCCTTGAACATAGGGGTGTATTCCTGCAAACCTAGAAATGAAACAGATGATCTCGTGTTTGAATCCAACTTGGACTATAAAAATGAATTTCATGCCAGTCTATGAATAATGTGTATTAATGTCTTCATCATTGTGACAAATGAGTGGATAGAAGACAGAAGAAATGGAAGGTCGAAACAAATTCTTTTGACAGGATGCGTGGCAGAGTATCCTCATGTTTGTGCCAATCAGGAAGCTCAAAGATCCTCAAAACATGCTAGGAGTCAGTAAACAAGTGTTTAAACACAGCATTCTTATGGGGTTTATTTTACATTCAAGTCATAACTCTGGATGACACATCAAGACACTGGCTCAAAATTAATTAATTGACTAATTAATTAATTAATAGATATAGTGTATGAAAAACTTCAGAGTACACAATATATAAAATTCAATGGGACAAATTTCTATTCTCATTGTTCACAGGAGCAAGCAAATCCAGTACCAATTTCTGAAGTTCTTTCTATGGGATTCAGACATCATATATAATTTACAGCTTCAGTTTAAAATCTAATATGATGTCATTTTCTCTTTGTATCTCTATACTTATTTTACAAATCTCTATTAAAATAAAGTCTTATAAGTTTTTGATTATAACAAACATTCTCTAGTAAAGACCTTGATGGTTGTTTTACTTTTGTCTTTGGTTCTTTCCACACTAATTCCTGCCCAAATCTCTTCAGTTACCAAATCACAAAGACACAGGGAGGAAAAAAATTAATATGAATGCAGGCAGTTTAAGCAGGCTTCCAAAACCTGTGAAATAATTCTTAGAGTCTTGAGTTTACAAAACTGTGCTTGGATATTACTTGAGTTGATGTAAAATTTCACTGAAGATCTTTGTGAACCCTCAGCTGCAGCTGTGATATTTGTAAAATGATGGCAAGATTTTCTTAAAGTTATTGCTATTATACCAGATGATGGCATGTGCCACAATTTGCATAAGACTCTCCCATGGGTCCATGCCTGGTTCCCTGTGTTCTGCTTCTGTTCAGAGGTGACAGAAATTTAAGTGATATGGCTTGCTTGAGATCACTGGAGCCATGCTCCAGAGAGGTATACCAGGACACCATCTCTTCTTATTTGCTTTTCCTTCCTACATTTTGCCGTACAGTGAGGGTTTGCTCCATCTTGGACTGGCACTCGATGTTCTGCCCTTTCCAAAGCAGCAAAACAAGCTAGTCATAGATTACAATCAAGTGATAATAACATGCAAACCTTTATTCCTTATAAGTTAATCTAAGAAATTTGCTATAGTGATTGAAAATGAATAAAATAAATCTGGTTGTATGACCAGTGTTTCATCTATGTAGAAAACACACACACACACACACACACACACACACACACACACACACAATTTGATTCATTATACTAGAATACATATGTGTGCTATGCATATTGAGAATAGGCTGTATAATAATTGTATAAATTTCACATATGTTGTAGAATATATCTGTATTTGTACACATGACCTGGGCACGAACTATGTTAAGCCTTACATAGAAGACTTAGAACAGATATAAGACAGTTTGTAATTATCCATTATATTCACTATTAAAATTGTCTTAGTTCATGATTTAGTGTATATTAAGGCTAAGTAAACTTGCTAGTGCCATTTTGGATGCTTCCTTATACCTCCTCCCCCAAGAGAAACACTCGAAGGATAAACACAGGTACAGTACATAAATAGAATGTTTTTGAGAACTATTAAATAGAGGTAGGAGGAAGATAGTAAATTTCATATATCTATTGGCTTGTGATAAACCATCTTTAGACAACTGAAAAAATGGGGGAAAGGGCCTTCCACTCAACAGTAAAGGATTTACTCTTTGAGTGAGAAACTCAGAATGAGTGTAGTTATAAAATGTGAAGAGTGTTGTCAGATTAGCACTTGGGAAAAAGGGGCTTCAAGAGTACAGACTAAATTAAAACTGTAGTTGTTTTGATATCCAAAAACTATATGATTATTGCTCATTATCACCAGGTAATAATTATCATTGATAAGTTTTGTCTGATCAACATGATAATATTATTAATGATTCTTAGTCATCCCACATGCTACAAGTATATCTCTTTTGTGCAAACGTACTGTACAAAACCAAAGAAGTCGGTTGTTCAACAGACACTACCTCATGGGCATTTCTAACCAATACAGTGTCCCCATTCTGGTATAAAGTCTGATATCATCCTTTCTTGCTGACCTCACTTCAGTATATTTTAATTCAAAAGATGTCTCAGTCATGCAGATGCCTGACCAACGTCCTAGGCCATATGACACTCAATTTATTCAACTGAAATGTCACTATGTTTCTATATCTGTGCTTTCTGCTGTAACTGGATTTGTATCTTTCTGTCTCAGTGAAACATAAATGTAAATGATGTCAGGAAGAGACCCATATCTGGAAGGTTCAAGAGGTGAAGTGGCAGCTGGGAGATTATAGAGGCTGGGCTGTTGAAAGACACAGACAAAGATGACTCAGGTCATTTTGTCAAATACAAAGGCATTCACCATCCCCATTGAAAATTATAACAGTAGGGTTTTTTTCTTCACACAATGTGAATTTAGCAGGCTATTTTGATGACATGCTGAGAGATTGAAAGAACATCATTAATACAGAAATGTATTTTCTTCTTGCATGTATTTTGATAAATGGAGAAATACTGAGAAGTATAAAAACACTTCAAAAATATATCAAAAAATAGACACTGAGCGTACTTCTACTAGAGATATTTTGAAAAACTTGTGAAGTACTTATGTCTGAGAAATGATCTTACTCCCATAGGTCACACAAATACTAAATTCCCATATAAAAACCATATGCTTAAATACAGTGAAGATAGTAGTTACTAACTCTGGCCTGATTAACTAACTGTAGGACAGAGCTGGTGATTCAGGGAAAGCAAGGTGAACTCCAAAGATATCATCATTTAGGAATAACTTGCAAACCTCTTTAACCAATGGTGGTCATTTGAACTCAGGTAATACACATGTATCCATACTCTCTAAATTAATCTGTACATCTTTATTCCAACTGAAAGGTGTTACTGATAGTTTTTATTTAAAGGAAGGAAAGATTTTTTTCAACAAAGTTTGTTCTTTCCACCCCAACTCTCCCCATTATGAATGTCACCGAGAGCTGTATAAATAAAGGAGATGCAGTGTCATATTCAAGTGAAAATTTTGATAGACAAGGTCTGAGACATTTTCTTCCCTGAAGTAATGGTCATAGACATAACATGATGGAGCCCCTGTACTCTGGGCTCTAGTGAAATGCAGTAACAGAGAGGAGTATTCATGGTGTATGTGTGTGTGTGTGTGTGTGTGTGTGTGTGTGTGTGTGTGTGTGTGTGATCATGTATATATGTTGTATATATGCAGCAATCATTAATGGAGAGGTCAGATTGTGATGATAAGTGTCTTCATTCAATAAGAGAAAAATCTGTGAGCAAAGATATTTCATTACAGATGACTGGGTGGCTAGCCTGGCTGACCAGCAAGCCCCTGATATCTTCCTACCTCTACCTGCCATCCCTGGAATTACAAATGAATTTCCATTCTCCAAGTTGTCTTTTACCTAAATCCTAGGTATCTGAATTCACATCTTGATGTTAGGGATCCAAGCGCATGTCCCACTGAGCCATCGTGCTATCTCCCAAATCCTGTTCTGCTGAAGGGAAAAATGTGAACTAGTACTTAGTAGAGCTCTCCACGTGGTCATTTGCAAAGCACTATCCATTCAATTAGTAGAAAACTACATTTGTCTCACAGCACATTCCCAAGCACAACCTTTTCAGTGTGTTAATAAACAGTTGCTCAGAAAATCCAAAGGAACAGCCATTGTGTCTTTAGTTCTTTTCCTCGATGTCTCTAGCCTTGCCAGTTGTATTTTATATCCCTCCATTTTGACACCTACTGTCCATCCTCACATTCACTGTTGCTCGCCAGGTACCTTCATCTTACTCTAGATTGTCTGAGACTTTATTCCATGGCTTCTTTTTTGGTTTGCCTACTTCCAGACTCCCACCCCCACCCCCAAACCTCTGGAAGTCACTATCAAAATTATTGCAACATGGCAATACTTCTATCTTTAAAAAATAATTGCCTTTTCATTATCTTTAATAATTTTGCAAACCGTTCTACAGTCTCCGTCTTTCTGTCCCTCTTTCCACATTTCTCTACTACACATGAAACGTTATCTGTGTTCCTGTATATTCTGCCTTATGAGTTGATAGAAATGATTCTTTTTTTTTCTTTTTTTTTCCATTTTTTATTAGGTATTTAGCTCATTTACATTTCCAATGCTATACCAAAAGTCCCCCATACCCACCCACCCCCACTCCCCTACCCACCCACTCCCCCTTTTTGGCCCTGGCGTTCCCCTGTACTGGGGCATAACTCATCAAAGAACTTTCTCTGATTTAACATAAAGAGTTGGTGTCATAATAAATTGTCCATCTCAAACTAAACAGTGTCACTTAATGTTCAATTTATGGATGTAAAAGTCAATTTCCTTGAGACTAAATCTCTGTCCCATCACTTACTAATTATGTAAATTTGTTCAAATTTATCTAGGCCTTGATATCTCAGTTGTTGTATGTGTCTAACAGAAATAATGCAAATGATATTAACACTTAGTGTATAGCTGCTTGCTTAGATAGTGAGTATGTGGAGATTAAATTTAATACATGACTAACAAGTTGAAAGCTGAGGCTGAGCTATGAAATTCCAACACTCAATAAGTATGAAATTAGCTACATGTGGTAATAAGAAGTACAAGTTTATGAAAAAGTTTAAAGAAAGTTTAAGAAAGATTATATATCACATATATATAATAAGTAGAAAATAAATATTAGAAATATATTCAAAGGGGTTGGAGCAATGAAGAATGTGTTCTGCTATTGTATAAGAACTAAGTTTGGTTCCATATACTCAAGCCACACATTGTCACCATCTGTAATTACAGCTCCTGAGTATTACAAACCCTTTTCTAGTCTCTGTAGCCAAATGCACTGACATGCACATAATCTCATCTGCACATGACAAGAGAGAGAGAGAGAGAGAGAGAGAGAGAGAGAGAGAGAGAGAGAGAGAGGGAGAGGGAGAGGGAGAGGGAGAGGGAGGGGGAGGGGAGGGGGAGAGGAGGGGGAGGGGGAGGAGAAGGGGGAGGGGGAGAGGGAGAATTATAAGAAAAGAAATCTTTCAAAGTTGTCATAGAACAGCCAGATGAGATGTATGCCCGTAACTATAGCAGTTGGGATGCTAAAGCCAGCAACTTCCCACAATTTGAATCTAGCCTAATCGAGACCATTCCTCCATCACAAGAATCTGTTTCAAAACAAATGAACAACCAAAAGAAATTAGCGAAAGAATCCCTATACTCAAAACAAACAAACAAACAAACAACAACAAAACGTACTCACTTGCAATTATCATATTGCTAAGAGCCTCAAATTTGCAACTCTAGTGAGTGAAGTTTCTTATTAAGCACTATGGTTTTCTAGCTATTCGGGATTCTGAAATTATCTTTATTAGTTAAAATAGTGTGTACATGACATACTGCCTCAAAAAGCAAGGTGCAATAGTTGTTTACTCAATGCCAGCCTTCATACTGCTGCTTTAATTGTTGGTGGGTTTTTTTCTTTTTCATAATAGTCCTGAACTACACCTGTAGCATACATCATATTGGTAAATTACCATGTACTGTTTGACCTTACCAAAATATGGTGCAGCAAATCAGGTGAGTCCCTACCTCATTTCAGATCTAAAAATGGTTGCCTCAAAGTGTCGTGCAAGGTCACTTTTTCTTAAAATGGACTGATCTCCCTCACTCTGGGACATAGAGAATGTAACAGAAACACAGCATAAGAGTAAAAATACTGCATGCATGAGAAGAACTAGAAAAGAAACTAATTTTTCAGTTGTTACTATTGATTATCCAAAGATTTAAGTGTGCACACAGCGGAAAGAGGAGGTGGAAGTTCTTCCATTGGAAGTTCAGGCAAAGAGAAGCTTAGCTCATAACTCTAGCAGAGAGCCTCCTCTGCCCAAATTGGTTTCACTAGATGTTGTGAGCATCTAATGTGATGATGGTTTTTATTTTCATTGCTATTGGTGATTGTTGTTTGTTTGTTGTTTGTTTTCTTTTGGTTTTCCCTGTGATGATCAAGTATGTTTTAATGATTTTTAAATTATTATTCTGAGTTTAATAACATAAAAACTCTTCACTCAGAGAAACCTTAATATGCTTATTACTCAATATGTGCAATTTAATCTTTGTTCAAATTACTCAAAACATGCATATTATACAAATTATACATGTTCCAAATACTCAAAATACATATCTCAGCTAACCTTCAAAAAATCATTAGGCTCTTACTATATATGTCTTCTCTCTCTCTCTCTCTCTCTCTCTCTCTCTCTCTCTCTCTCTCTCTCTCTCTCTCTCTCTCTCCATACTCTCTTTTCTCTGCCTAGCATGATGATATTCTCAGGGAAATTGGCATGTCTGGACCTTGACCTACAAAATCAATTGCTTCATGACTTGCTTTTTTCTTTTGGAACTAATGCTTATCTCTCTCCTTGATTGACATACAATTTATTTTTATCTCTATGCAGGGAACCCTATTCTCTGCCTGAGCATCTCTTGAATCAGAACTCCAGCTGGCTGCCTCCGCAGGGCTTTCCTAGTTGTCTTTTTCTTGGATGTTTTGCACACTTGGATCTATGATGTTTTTCTATCATCTCTCTAGTTATTATCATCTAACATCTATCTATCTTTCTATCTATCAACCAATCTATCTATCATCTATCTACCTGCCATCTATCTATCATTCATCTATGTTTATCAATCTATATATTTATATGTAATTTGTTATACATTGTTTTACAGTGACCTGCTTTGTCCTTAATAAGCCCATTCAAAACCAACAATGTGGTTATCATGAATCATTTTATTTTTCAGGACTGTACAAAACACAATTTTTCTCAATTCTAGATAATTCACAGTATAACACATATTGAAGATATGCAGACTCATATATATGTTATGTAAGCAACAGCCAGTTAAAAGTAGTTACCAAGTTTACTAATCTGTTGGAGCTTTTGAGGCATTGTGTTTTTTATGTTCAAAAGAATTTTTCTGTGAACTGAAAGAGGCAGAAAACATAATGATTTCAGTGAGTCAAGGACAAAGCAAAAGTTAATTGAAAACTCCCAGGTCACATGGCTAGTGACTGACAAGATTGTCAGTGTGAATGAATTAGTCTAATTCAGCTCGGTCATGCATTAAACTTAGCAGTTTTTCTGATCCCTTGACAAACTGGATCTGATCATTCTGGAAATAAAAAACCTGGATGAATCCATCTGTGTTAGTCTGGTAGGTCCACTACTCATCATGTTTCCAGGAAAGCGTTAACTTACATCATATCCAGTTGTTTTAACCACCTTTTTACTGAGCCAGAAAGTCTTTTCCAAGAATCTGTTCCATATTACCAGCATTCAATGGCAGAACATCTTTTCATGTGTTGTTTTTGTAGAATTTTGCAAAATATTCAGAAACAATGAATATCATCACCAACCCATACTGTCAAAATAAATTCTGTTAATGGGTCTCTAAAGGCAAAACACAGATATATGTTTCTGTTCCTACATAAATAGTATACTGATTTGAAACCTATTAATTTTCCTAATATATCCCATACAATTTCTCTAATAGATTTCTCTAATGGAAACATACAATTGGTATAATTATTTAAACAATGATGGTTTCTAATACAAACATAAATGATTCAACTATTATCTCCTAACTATCTTCACTCTGTGAAGTACGTAAAATTAATCATATAATCTGTAAAAAACAGGGGCACTGATATATATATATATATATATATATATAGCATGATTTGTGTGTGTGTGTGTCACATGACAATAAAAATTTTAGGAGTGTTCATCATTTGTAAACATTATTCAGGCTACAATTGTATTTTCTTTATCTGTATCCAGTTCATTGTTTATATTAGGGCTTATAAGAAGATATAAATTTTTCATTCTCCCAATCTTTTATTAAAGGCTAATTCATGAAGCTAGTCCCAATGTAGTCCTTGTTGGCTACCTGTTAGTAACTGTTGTGCATAGCTGGTTCACTTACCTTCACCTGAACAATCCTCAACAGGTACTCAATATTTAAACTGCTACTCATATTGCCATAACACAATTTTTTACCTCTATAGGCATGAAGACACTTACTAGCTCAGTGAATGGTCCACAGAACTCCTCAGCTGAATATCCTGCAAGCTATTTTGAGCCAGAAAAAAAAAAGATTGGAAACTAAAGGGAATAGATAATGTATCAGGTATTATGGTCCTTAGGCTGATCTCTAACTATGCCTGTTTCTTATGAGAACACCTTTTAATACGGTGTTTCTTCATGTACTTGAAGTTGAACATACTACATCTGTATAATGTGAATGAAGAGGATGTATTTCCCCTAGATGAAGGCTTTTATAGGTTCCCTAACTTTCTTTATGGCTATGGTGCTTTTCTTCAGTGACAGTGTAAACTGTGTCAGAGGTGTGTAGATTAATTAATTGGCATATAGGTTCCCGAAATAGTCCAATAATTAGAAAAATAGAAAAATAAATTCTGGATTTCAGTTTAGATATTGGGACCTAAGGATTTTTGTGAGAATTATTTGTCTTGTTTTTCTAATGGTGTTTGCTGTGCTGCATTGATATAGTTCAGAGAATTTACAAAGATATCACAAAATGCAGTAAAGGATTAACTTGAAGGAAAAAAACCCACAGTCAATAATTTCAAAAATTTTTTAAGATTGAAGGAATAAGCTTTTTTGAAACTTAATCTATAAAAAGATATAATTGAGAACATCGCTCAATTTAACAATAGCCAAAGAAAAGTTAGACTTGTTACAAGGACCAAAGGAAAGGAACAAACAATATGACTATTGTTAGTCTCTGAGTCAATTACTGTATTCCAGAGAAAAGGTATAATTAAAAACTTGATATCTAATAACTGAACTTGATTGTACAAAAGACAAATCTTGGCTTCCATATGGAAGCTTTATACATTGAATTTCCTGTAATTAAGATGGTTGGAGATGGAGGAAGAGGAAGCAAGCATTGAAGCATTATGCAAAGTCAACACACAAGCACACACACACAGAGATAGAGAGATAGAGAGACAGACAGAGACAGAGACACAGAGAGAGGTAGAGAGAGACAGAAAATAATAAACTACAAAGTTGTTTAAATATTATGTCCAAAAAGATATGAAATCTACTAACATTTTAAGAGTGTTGCAAAGAGGATACCCTCTGTGACTATATGCAATTTGAAAGAATACAAAAAACCTAAAATCTTTAAGCGGGAGAAGATTGCAAACCTCTCTCACCTGTGAAGAGGGCATACTCTTTAATACCAGTTTTGGAAGTGACCAGTAAGATTAATGGAAATTGAAGAACTCTAGAGGATAGGATATTCACCAAGTTGCTATTTATTGTTAATTGTGTCACCACTGTTAATGTTTAAACATTTTTACTGCAGAAACCCTGTGTATGTTACTTCATTGTATATTGTCTTATAAAATGTCTTTTTAAATTTATCTTTAATCCAGCGTTCTGAAGTAGTCACTATGATATGATGAAGAATCAGTATACAGTTCATCAAAGGTCTGCATTTCAAGGCAAGCACAGCAACTAGGCCTTTGGTTATTCAATTGAGCTGATGACCTTGATTTGTGGACAAAAAATTTTATGAACACAGAAGAGGATATGAGGGAATGTTACCACCATGCAATCATAGTAAGAGACCCATAAAGTCTATCGAAATTTTTTTAGGACTGATGGAGCACTAGGCTCTCATATGATTATTTTTTTCTTTCTTCCTTTATTAGATATTCTCTTTATTTACATTTCAAGTGATATACACTTTCCTGGTTTCCCCTCCAAAAATCCCCTACTACCTCCCCACCAATCCCTGCTCCTCAACCCTCCTACCATCCCTGGCCCTGGCATTCCCCTATACTGGGGCATAGATTCTTCACAGGACCTAGGGCCTCTCCTCCTATTTATGACCAACTTGGCCATGCTCTGCTACATATACAGCTAGAGCCACATGTTCCACAATGTGTTTTTTGTTTGTTTGGTTGGTTGGTTTTTTGTTTTTTGGTTTGTTTGTTTGTTTGTTTGTTTTTTGTTTTTTTTTTCTTTTGGTGGTTTAGTTCCAAGGAGCTCAGGGGGTACTTGTAAGTTCATATTGATGTTCCTTTTATGGGGCTTCCAACCCCTTCAGCTCCTTGGATACTTTATCTAGCTGCTTCACTGAGGACCTTGTGCTCCACAATGGATGATTGTGAGCATCCACTTCTGTATTTTCCAGGCACTGGCAGAGCCCCTCAGAATACCGCTATATCAGGCTCCTGTCTGTGAGCTCTTGTTGGCATCTCCTGAGCATATACCCAGAAGATGATCCAACGCGTAATAAGGATACATGGTCCACTATGTTCACAGCAGTCTTATTTATAATAGCCAGAAGCTGGAAAGAACCCAGATGTCCCTCAACAGAGGAATGGGTACAGAAAATGTGGTTCATTTACACAATGGAGTACTATGCAGCTATTAAAAACAATGAATTTATAAAATTCTTAGACAAATGGATGAATCTGGAGGATATCATTCGAAGTGAGGTAATCCAATCACAAAAGAACACACATGATATGCACTCACTGATAAGTGGATATTAGCCCAGAAGCTCAGAATCCTTCTTTGAAAGGAGAACAAAATATCTATGGAAGGAGGTACAAAGACAAAGTTTGGATCAGAGACTAAAGGAACGACTATCCAGAGACTGTCCCACTGAGGGATACAGTCCACAACAACTACCAAAGCCAGACACTATAGCTTTCATATTATTAAGAGTCATCTGTTAAGTTGGATGGTCACAGCAGCTTTACTCTCCTTAAGATGCTGTTCCAAACACCAGTCATACTTAACATGAACTTCATCATTAGCTCTTGTACTCTGGATCTGTGGATGAGGAACCATGCAGTCCCACTTTGACCTGGGAAAGTGATACACAATGAGGGTTTATGGTTGGATGTTAAGCTTTAGAGGGCGGCAGGAAGTACTCCATGTGACATGGACTATGGACATCTCCCATGTGTACAAACACAATCAATCCAGGAGTATCAATAAGACAAGTGAGAGTAATTTGGAAGAAGTCATATGAGAATGGGTAGAATGGAGGTATAGGACAGTTCATACTAGGTTTTGGAAATGACAGCATATTGACATTTTAGCTGGATTAATGATATACTTTAAGATCCAACCTTCTGAAAATTAGAGAATATTGAAAATTAAAGGCTTATATCCCTATTTCTTCCTTATCTATATTCAAGATTTTCTCATGTAGATTGAACTGCGCATAACTTTGTGTCACCTAGTATTTATTGAAAGTTGTCTCCTACATGTATGGAAGTCTAAAAGAAGAGATGTAATTACAGAAATGTCTCTTGAGGATTAATGGTCACTTGGGGTATACAGAGTAATAATGTTTAGAAAAAGGAAGAAATCTCTTTCTACCCAGCTTTTAAGCTATAATTTTTCCACTCTCTGAATAAAATATCCAAATTGTAAACATTAAAAGTCACAATCTGAAAAATTGTGTTTAATAAATAATCCATGAGTGTCAAAAGGATAAATGCGCAGAGCTCCTTGGAGAATGATAGACGTGAAATAAATGACTAAATATACAGAATGGCCCACATGATTCTAGTGACAACATTAATTTAAAGAGTCACCAAGCAGAAAGCAGAATGAAATGCCTCAACTACAAGCTTGCTGCATTTGCAGAATTTTAAGAGATTTATTTAATATTCTCTGGGCATAGTTCTAAAATATTCATGCACCTTTGACATAATTATGCCATTGTATTGTCCACTGTGTGTCAACAAAATGTCGGGGTTTTTTTCCAAGAAAATTTATATCACTTCTTTGGCAATTGGGAAATGCCAAACAGAGAAGTCTTAAGTAGTACAGAATTTGCTTTGTGAATCCTGTAGTGAAAGTTCAGAATTTGAATGCTTTACTCAAGGAATGATTGAATACTAAATAGGTCCATTTTAGTATACAAAGGAGAGTGGTCCCTTCTCAGCCATCATGTTTAAAGGGACATTGAACTAACGATTAAAGGGGTAAGGAAATAGCCAAGGGAAGAATGAACAACAGCTAATTTGTTCTTTTCAATCTAGAATTATTTTTCTGTATTGTTCTGAATGATTCCATCAGCACAAGTGGCCACTGCTGCAAAACAAATTATTTTCTTCCAATGTTAGGGAAACCTTCTTTGAAATTCAGCTCTGCGTGGTTTTTATTCTTTTGGTATTAGTGGTATGCTAGCAGAAGGTCCTGAGGAAGATCCTATTCTACCATTAAAGGAGAGAACAAACATTTGATAACTGGAAATTATCCATATTTGTTTATCACCCAGAATAAGATTCAAATCATGCCAATCCCAAATTGATTAGGATTCATTTTACATTTTTTGAAATGTCATATATTCTTCCGTGAAAATAGAAGAACCTCTCAGATATGTAAATTACAATGAAATGGGACAAAAGTTTCTTTTTCTAAAAAGAAATATGTGTATGTATGTGTGAATTTAATTTATCTTGATTTATCCATTCCATACCTTGGCTACTGTGAATGAAGTAATTAAGCATGGAAATATATGTTATGTCTTTAACAGTCCTTTTATTTCCTTTACATACATACATACATACATACATACATACATACATACATACATACATATATAGCTATAATGGAAATCATGGGTAATATGGCAGTTATTTTGAATATTTTTATTTATTTATGTGTATATGTATTTATGATTGTGTGTTGATGCTTATGACCACACTGCAAAAGTTTGCATGTGGAATCTGAAGACTTTTATATTTTAAATTTTTATCATTATTATTTAACCTTTTTTCACTGTCCAGTCACCAACCCCCTCCCAGTCTGCCCTCCAACTGCTCCCCATCCCACTTCTACTCCCCCATATCCAAGAGGACATACCCACCTCTCATCCTTAGCCCCTAGTACACCAGACCTCCCCACTCCTTGAATCCCCATATCTCTCAAGGGTTAGGTGAATATTCTCTCACTGAGGCCAGACCAGGTAGTCTTCTGCTGTATATGTGTCAGAGCCTCATATCAGATTGTGTATGTTGCCTGGTTGGTGGTTCAGTGTCCAAGAGATCTCAGAAGTCCAGATTAGTTGAGACTGCTGGTGCTCTCATGGGGCTACTCTCCTCCTCAGCTTCTTATAACCCTTTCTCAATTCAACCACAGGGGTTCCTGGCTTCTGTCCATTGGTTGGGTGTAAGTATCTACATCTGACTCCTTCAGCTGCCTGTTGGGCCTCTGGGAGGACAGCCATGCAAGGCTCCTGTCTGTAAGCACACCACAGCATCAGTAACAATGTCAGGCCTTGCAACCTCTCCCCCAACCCCAAGCTGGATCCTAATTTGGGCAGGTCATGGAACCACCCCCCCCCCTTCCAGTATCCTCACCATCTATGTCCTGTCCCTGAAGTTCTTTTAGACAGTGACAACTCTGGGTCAGATCTCTTGACTGTGGGATGTCAACCTCATCCTTAGGCTTGATGCCTGTTCTTCCATGGGAGGTAGACTCTCTCCACTGGTTGGCATTTAATCTAAGGTCCCTCACTTTTATTCCAGAGTGTTTCTCGTCTCGCAGGTCTCTTGTATATTCTAGAGGGTCCCCCTACCTCCTACCTTCTGAGGTTGTCTATTTCCATTTTTTTCTGCTGGCCCTCAGGGCTTCACTCCTGTTGCCTCCCTCCAGGTATCTGATCATGTTCCCCTTTTTCCCTCTCTGTCTCCTCTCCCATCCAGGTCCCTCCCTTCCTCTGCCCCTCATGATTGCTTTCTTCTCCCTCCCAAGTAGGATTGGGCCTCACTTGGGACCTTCAGCTTGTTAAAGTTCTTGAGTTCTGTGGATTCTGTATTTTTTGACTAATATTCACTTATTAGTGAGTACAAACCATGCATGTCTCTTTGGGTCTGAGTTATCTCAGGATGATATTTTCTTGTTCCATCCATTTGTCTGCAAAACTCCTGACGTCCTCATTCTTAACAGGTGAATAGTATTCCTCTGTGTAAATGAAGCACATTTTCTATATCCATTCCTCTGTAGTGGGCATCAGGGTTGTGGGACATCTGGGTTGTTTCCAGCTTCTGGCTATCATAAATAAAGTCACATAATGGAACTTTTACTGTTAAATATCTTTCAACCTTGAGAGTTCATGGAATCCCATTATGCCCTCAGTTGCTCTGGCATCCACATACTATGTTGAAGTTCCTTAAGTGCCAAAGCAATTTACATTCAGACTGACAAATTCTGACGCTGAAAGCAATGTTCCTAATAGGTGTAAAAAGATACCCTGCTGTGGCTTGATTTTCATTTTGTTGGTTGTTAGGGCACTTCAAAAGTTAGCATATACTCTATACCATTTGCTTATTTGAGAGAGGGTCTCATTATGTAGGCCAGGCTCCACTGAAACTTAGGATTCCCCTTCCTTAGCCTCCTTAGTGCTAATAAAACAGTTTTTCTCTTCTATGCCTCTTTAATCTTTTTAAGCTGGCCACAAATTAGAATTTTTGGTATTTCCAAATATAAAATGACTTTTCTTTCTGTTTACTATTTTCTCGGCTATGAATAACATAAAGTTTTGTGTGGTCCTGTTTATTTATTTTGGCTTCATTCTCTGGACATTCTCATATCTAATGTTATAGATATTTTTCCTATTTTTTTTTACAGGAAATTTCAGTTTCTGGTCTTAAATTCAAGTCTTTAGACATTATTTATTTGCTCTTTGTGGAAAACACACTAAAGACTCACTTCATTTGTTTTCTATTTTATATAAATATATTCAAGTTTCTAAATATTCCTTACTAAAGAAACTTCCCAATCATTGGGTTCTGTTTGTTTGTTTGTTTGTTTGTTTTTATGGAACACTAATTTTTTTCATACAGTAAATCCTGAGTACAGTTTTTCTTCCTTCTACTCCTTCCTGTTTGTTCACTTTTTACCTTCCATCAGAATTTACTCCCTGTCCATATCGCATTAGAAAACAATAGGCTTCTAAAAAATAGCAATAAAACAGAGCAAAATAAAATATAATAAGATAGAAACTATCATGGAAGTTTTACAAAGCAAGGCAACAGAAGGCAAAGAGAAGGAAGAAGAATCAGAGAGTACTTAATCAAACACTCAGGAGTTCCATAGAAGCACTAAAATGAAAGCTATAATATATACTGAGAAGACCTAGTAGGGACCCTTGAAGACCATGTGTTTACTCGATTAGTCTCCATAACTTCATATGAGCTTTGCTCATGTTGACCTCAAGGGCTGTTTCTTCTGGAGATTTCCATTCCCTATGGCTCTTGAACTCTTTTTGTCTCCTACTCTTGCATGGGATTCCCTCAGCTGTGAAGGGAAATATTTAATAAAGACCTTTGGAGCTGTGTGGTGTTCCAAGTCCTCTCTCTCTCTCTCTCTCTCTCTCTCTCTCTCTCTCTCTCTCTCTCTCTCTCTCTCTCTCTCTCTCCCTCCCTCCCTCCCTCCTTTCCTCCCTCCCTTCCCCCCCCTCTCTTTCTCTCTGTCTGTCTGTCTGTCTGTCTGTCTTTCCCTCTTGTGATGGTTTGTATATCCTTGGACCAGGGAGTGGCACCATCTGAAGGTGTGGCCTTGCTGGAATAGGTGTGACCTTGTTGGAATGGGTGTGTCACTGTGGGTGTGGGTATAAGATCTTCACCCTAGTTGCCTGGAAGTCAGTCTTCCACTAGCAGCCTTTGGATGAAGACATAGAACTCTCAGCTTCTCGTGAGCCATGCCTGCCTGGATACTGACATGCTCCTACCTTGATGATAATGGACTGAACCTCTGAACCTGTAAGCCAGCCCCAATTAAATGTTGTTTTGTATAAGACTTGCCTTGGTCATGGTGTCTGTTCACAGCAGTAAAACCCTAACTAATACATCTCTCTTCTGGTAATATCTGGCTATTGTTATCTGTATTTCTTCTCATCTGCTGAAGTTCAAGGAAGCTTCTCTGAAGATGGCTGAATAATTAAGTGATCTATGAGTATAACACAATTCCACAGGAGTTACTTTATCATTGCCTGTTTCTTTTCTCTTTCTTTCTTTCTTTCTTTCTTTCTTTCTTTCTTTCTTTCTTTCTTTCCTTCTTCTTCTTCTTCTTCTTCTTCTTCTTCTTCTTCTTCTTCTTCTTCTTCTTCTTCTTCTTTTTATTTTGGACAGCAATATTTGGTTTTACCTTAGATCTCAGGTCTATTGATTCTCTGCTTCTTGGTCAACCATCAGTGTCAGTTATGAGTTCCTTCACATAGAGTAAGACTAAAATCAAGTCAAATAGTGATTGACTACTCCCTTAAGCTCTGTGCCACCATTGCTCTAGCAAAGCTTACAGCAGGACAGCATAGTATACAAAAGGACTTGGTGCTGGGTTGGAATTTAAAGTTCTGTTTGTGTAGTCTTTACAGTACCTTCCCATACCAAAGACACAAAATGTAGGGCTGAATGTTATACCTCTTCATGTTCAGTGAGTTCTGTGGTTGCCTTCAAGGGGGTTTTGGTGTCAGTTTGTGTAGGACAAACTATTGTATTGTCAAAATCCTGGGTTGTTTAAGGATTCAGGGGGAATAGGCAGAGACAGGGATTGAGGAAGAGAATGTTGGGAGAACGTAGAATAAAGGAGCAATTATTTAAAGGGAAATATGACAATCTAGTGCAGTGGAGACTTACTAATATGTATGAGGAGGATACTGATGAAGTTAGGTAGAGTTCAGAATGGCACCAAATGAAGTCTCTAGTACCAAAATTGGGTTATATCTTATTATGTATATTGTTTACTGAAGATCACTTGGTAATATATGCACGAATTTACCTCAGGACTACCCTGTTCATCTGTTTTACTCATTTTTTTTATTCCAGCACCATGCTGCTTTGATCTTTTCCACTTAGGTTGATTTATTGTTGATTTCATCCCAAAATGATAGACATAAATAAGACTATTGTGCTAGTTTTATCTATTAAATCTTTTTCTAGTCTATTTTAGACATCTGAAGTCTCTAGTGAGGCCAAAGAATTTTAAGGTTCTTTATTTTGTGAAAAACTTTAGTGGAACTTTATTATGACTTAACATGAAGGACATGGTGTTAGGTAAAAGAAGACATAGGCAACAAGAGAGATATCACATGGCTTTACTCACAGGGGTAGAATTAAAGCAAAAGGTGCTTCACAACCATTCGGTATTCCTCAGTAGAGAATTCTTTGTTTAGCTCTGTACCCCATTTTTAATAGGGTTATTTGATTTTCTGGAGTCCATCTTCTTGAGTTCTTTCTATATTTTGGATATTAGTCCCTTATCTGCTTAAGAATTGGTAAAGATCCTTTCCCAATCTGTTGGTGACCTTTTTGTCTTACTGACAGTTTCTTTTGCCTTACAGAAGCTTTGCAATCTTATGAGGTCCCATTTGTCAATTCTCAATCTTACAGGACAAACCATTGCTTTTTCTGTTCAGGAATTTTTCCCCTGTACCCATATCTTCGAGGCTTTTCTCCACTTTCTCCTCTATGAGTTTCAGTGTCTCTGGTTTTATGTGGAGTTCCTTGATCCACTTAGACTTGACATTAGTACAAGGATCCATCCCATATACAACCACTGGACCCAGACACTATTGCATACACCAGAAAGATTTTGCTGACAGGACCCTGACATAGCTCTCTCTTGTGAGTCTTTGCCAATGCCTGGCAAATACAGAAGTGGATGCTCACAGTTATCTATTGGATGGAACACAGGGCCCCTAATGAAGGAGCTAGAGAAAGTACCCAAGGAGCTAAAGGAGTCTGCAGCCCTATAGGTGGAACAACCATATGAACTAACCAGTAACACCCCCCCCCCGGCCCTGTCCCCTGGAGCTGTGTCTCTAATTGCATATGTAGCAGAGGATGGCCTAGTCTGCCATCAATGGGAGGAGAGGCCCTTGGTATTGAGAAGATCATATGCCCCAGTACAGGGGAAGCCGGAGTGGGTGGTTTGGGGAGCAGGGTGGGGTTGGAGGTTATAGGGGGCTTTGGGGATAGCATTTGAAATGTAAATGAAGAAATATCTAATAAAATAAAAAACAAAAGGAGAACTCAGGAAGTAGAGATAGTTGCTGACAAGCCTGGGGCTTGAGTTCAATCCCTGGGACATACAGGGTAAGAGAAGGAACCACCACTTCCCACATTTTCCACTCACTTCTACACACAAGTCAGAAAATTGAAGAGCCTGGGAATTCTTGTTGATCAAAAGACACAAACATGAAATGTTAAGGTGAATTGGTTCTGAAGACCTAACGCACAGTGTGGCGGCTGTAGCTGTTTGTAATATATTTCTTTTTATTTGAAAGTTTATAAGAAAGTGTAAGTTAAGAGATCTTACCATTGGAAAACAGCAATTATGTGAAGGGATAGGTCTATTGGTCAGTTAATTACCTTCTGGTAACAATCTCAAAATGTGTATCAGAAGGACATGCATTATACCTAACTTAGATATAATTTTAGAGTGACAATTAAACATTAGAAGGGTTAAAACATAAAATATAAAATTTAACAAGGTAAAAGGAAAACTTAGGTGATTTATAAAAACACATTCATGAATAATCATAAAAACAAATATTTAATGAAAGTTTATTGAATAGTTCTCATATAAATGTATTGCCATTCCACTGCTCAGCAGCTGCTCACAAAATGTTATATATCTCAATTTTTCCTTCATTACTAAATATAAGCTGACTTTAACTGATAAAAATTTCGATTGCTTTCTTTACTTATTGTATTTAATAAATATGTTCATATGAATTGTTTCATTGCCTGTCTGGTGTGAGTTCTTTGAGCATATTTTTTATTTTTTTGTTTTCTGTTTTTTTTTTTTTCAAACTTACCTGCTTATTTCTATAAGTAATAAATTCCCTTTATGTGGTAGGGTTCTTATTCCCCTGATCCTTTAAAATTGCAAGGTTTTCTTATGAAAACTTCAAAAGAAAGAGATGAAAATGCAGCATTCTTCCTGACCCTTGTCCAGATTTAAATTAAAAATCAAACCAGTGATGTTAAACCTGAAAGGAGCTTTGGATTCGTCAGCCTGATTTCTTTTATTTGGTGGCAGGAGGGCTGTCTGCAATTTTTAGTGCTGGTTTTATTTCCCTTTGTTACAAAGAAATGCAGGTTCAGTTAGTGCCACCTGTGGCTGCCAAATATCATACACAGAGCAGAAACAACCTCACATAGAGATCAGCCTTGAAATTCCCCAGCTTAATTTATTTTCTCTGTCCCATTGTTTTGCATTTTCTTTTGTTTGTCTTTACATTTTCTAAGAAGTCCTGAATTTTGTACCTTTAAAAGCAACAGAATAATTTAAATCATCCTGGTATAAGCCATGTTTTTTAACTCTATTAACTATTAGAATTAATAGTTAACTAATATTCTCTATTAACTAGTATTTTGGAAATTTAGGGGCTCAGTCAACATCTTTCCTGCATTCTACTTTACCAAGGCATCTTGTTCTATGTCCAAGTGTATGTATTTGAGGGTTGTGTTGGGTACTAAATGACACTAACCTTTCAGAGGCCTGATCTGACAATGTATTTTAAAACAAATGGACAGGTGGAAACACAACTCAACAGATGGCAAGATCAGCACTTCGCAGTTACATCTGACAAGATTTTTCTTTAGATTCTTATCCATGGCAGTTTTCACCAATTAGTACTCAACATACAAGTGCCATATTCTTTTCGATGTTTCAGGAAAGGAAGACAATTCCTAGCAGAGTGATCACAAATTTAATGTTAGAGATTTAGTAAGTTGTAGGGTATGGAAAGAAATAATACATCTATTATTAATAAGAACAGTTAATAAATTAGTCGTAATATGTTAGATATGCATAAGTATTCAGAGTTTCTAAGACAATTTTGCTAGCATCTTCCAGATGGGATTCAGTACTGTTCTGGAGTGTGAACTGGACAGAGAATGTTAGATTAGTTTCAAAGAATGAAAAATAATAATTAACATTAATATATCATTTTGTCTCTATTGAACATGACCCCTACCCCCACATATTATCTCACTTAAACCCCGAAACAAGAGAAGCAGAAAGGAGAAGTGGTAGGAAGTAACAGGAGGTTGGAGGGCTTTCATAATTCCTCTGAGGAACCTAAATCCTTAAAAGATTTAGGCAAATTAGCTTCTTATTGAGGAGGAATAGATTTCCCTGGAGCCCAGTGTCTGTGATGCAACCTTCCCTTGACAGATTTGGTGTTTCTTTACTCTCTTCCCCTTTCAGAAGGAAGTAGTTTATTTAATTGGTACATTTTGAAGAAGAAATGAGAAGAAATGGATATTTCTTGTCTTTAATCCTTCTTGTGATTTTTACCAGTGATGCTTACACATTGACCTCCTTTCAGGATGTGCTATGAACCTTTTGAAAACTTTTCTGTGGCAAAAATTTATGAAATTCCTGCTTGGGTTTATAATTGTATATAATGAGCAGCAAGGATTGGCTAGGAACCAAGCAATAGAAACAAGCCAGTGAATTTATCTCAGTGTTACTGAGGGACCAATAGTTTAGGCATAATGAAGATCATATACTGTTTCTGTTTGTTTGTTTGTTTGTTTGTTTTGTTTTGTTTTGTTTTGTTGTGTGATGAGATTCCATGAGTGCCTAAGCACACATGGAATCTCATATCAGCTCATGAAATTTTTGTGACATACAGGACTCATGCATAATTTGATGATCAAATGAAGTCACATAGCATGCTTAATAACATAGAGGAATTAAGAGGACAATGCCTCTTCCAATGTGTTCTGATAAAGGGACCACTGCATAGAGTTGGGTGATGAGCACAGTAAAGACTTTAGAATATTTTCATTACTTATGAAAGAAATCCTTTTGTTCAATCCCTACATGGTTGACCTGATAAAACCTTTGCTAAGAAAAGGAGAACAAAAAGTGTTGTAGAGTATATTCGATTTTTATAAAGGACAAACTATTTATTAAGAAACCAAAACTTTTGTGATTGGGTTACCTCGCTCACAAAAGACCTCAAATGAAATGTACTCACTGATAAGTGGATATTAGCCCAGAAACTTAGTATAGTGAGATATAAGGTACAATATGCAAAACACATGAAACTGAAGAAGAACGAAGACCAAAGTGTGGACACTTTGCTCCTTCTTAGAATTGGAAACAATCACCCATGGAAGGAGTTACAGAGACAAAGTTTGGAGCTGAGACAAAAGGATGGACCATCCATTTAGAGACTGCCATATCCAGGGATCCATCCCATAATTAGCCTCCAAACGATGACACCATTGCATACACTAGCAAGCCTTTGTTGCAAGGACCATGATATAGCTGTCTCTTGTGAGACTAGGCCGGGGCCTAGCAAACACAGAAGTGGATGCTCACAGTCAACTATTGGAAGGATCACAGGGCCCCCAATGGAGGAGCTAGAGAAAGTATCCAAGGAGCTAAAGAGATCTGCAACCCTATCGGTGGAACAACATTATGAACTAACCAGTACCCCAGAGCTCTTGACTCTAGCTGCATATGTATCAAAAGATGGCCTAGTCAGCCATCACTGGAAAGAGAGGCCCATTGGTCAGGCCAACTTTATATGCTCCAGTACAGGGAAACGCCAGGGCCAAAAAATGGGAATGGGTGGGTAGGGGAGTGGGCGGGGGAGGGTGTGGGGGACTTTTGGGATAGCATTGGAAATGTAATTGAGGAAAATATGTAATAAAAAAATAAGATTAAAAAAATCAAAAAAAAAAAAAAAAAAAAAAAAAGAAACCGAAACTACTTAGCTTCTTTAGATCAGATAAAGAACTTCTAGGTTTTCAATATGGCCTATGTTCAGAGCTTGAATTATTCAGAGTAGGTATATTTTAGTATTGTGATTATTGACTTTTCCATATTTTGAACTTCTTGTTTCCCACAAAACAGTATTTTGTATTCACATTTTGATTCTAATCCTCAATGTTCTCATTTTTTCTCTTTCTCACCTTGCAGAATTAACATATTAACATGACAACTTAAATGCACTTACACAATACCTGAGAGTAAAATTAGCTTTAATACTACCACACTATATATGTGCAATTATCTATATTTACACAAAGTACCATCACACAATTTGGCTCCATCTAATTTCACAGTTAGTCTGTAAGATACCTGCAATTATCCAAATTTTAAAAATGAGAAAATAACAGTCAGTGGTACAAAAAGGACTTAAAACAAAGCTTCCTCATGCCATAACCAAGGAGTTGCCTATCATGATTTCAGTATAACATTCCCTGTAGAATTGCTAAAGAAGTGGTCAAGGCCTTTATAATATGCCACAGCTATCTTCATCTAAATGAAAATTAAATTATTTGATCCAGTAGGTTCTAAGTCCTTGGTGATAGTTGTTTCTGAAAATAAGTGTGGAAAATCTAAGAGTAGAAATTATATGGTGTGGCCTTGAACTGATCATAAGAAACATTTAACCCAGCTCATTCAAAAGATACTGGTAAGAATGTCTAGTTCAGTGGGACAAGAATCTAGTATCCAGATGTGTAAGATGAACTGACCTTAAAAATAATAATCTAACAGAAAGACAGTCAAAATCATGGATACATCTCTGCAGCTAAAAAAAAAAAAAAAAAAAAAAAAAAAAAAAAAAAAAAAAAACGAAATAAGGGAAGAAAAGATGAGAGGAGAGACACCAAGGGAAACTGAAACAAACCACAACAGCATAATGTCAACGGGGTAATGAATGTGGGTTTCTAACTACAAATATCCTTGGTGTTTTCAATCAGCAGTGACACTTATTAGCTACTTGACTGAAGATAATTTCCTTAACTCCTCTGATTTGCATTTTCTTTGTCCACAAATGTGGATAATGAGATTTATATACAAGTTGTTTTTCTTTGTTTTATTTTATATTGTTTTATGGTCACATCAGTTATATATCCAATATGAGCCTGTAGCACCCTGAAATTCATTTTAATATGAAACATTGCTCTTATCCACCCCCATATTACAGGTGCAGTCACAGCAGGCTCACAATTATTGCTGTGTGTATAATAGTTTCTGGCAAATAGAGGTCATTCGGGAAATTTTTATAGAATAGTTTTGATTAAAATTACATGTAGGAAGTATATCGTGGAGAGTAGATTGTATTAGATTTATTATCTCTGAGCAGAATTCAGGAAATAATGTGCCAAAGAGTAAGACATTAGAGTTTTGTCAGCCACATGGAAGGTCAGAACAACTCCATTCTTCTATAAAGTATGAATGCTTTCAAAGGTAGTTTGGATAGGAATGAACATGGTTGCCCTACAATAAAATTCATTCATAAAAATAATGTAGAGAGCAAAATGTGGCTCAATAGAGTTGACTCACCACTGCTTGGTGTCTTGGTTTTTTGTAGCATGGTCAACTTTCAAAACTATTAACATCAGTAGAAAAGAGGGTTAATATAAGTCGATGGTTAGTCGGTATCTGCTATGCTGCACACTACTTATCCTCCTGTCCTGTTGCTTGGCAGAACTCACATTTTAATTTGCATCAACATCTTTTCCATAGAGTACAAAAGGACAACGTTCAAGCCAAATTCAGACATTCTAAATAAAGAGAATATATATAGATTGTACTTACATAATATAATTTTAATGGACCAGAATATTTATCCAATACATGCTCAAATTGCTTGCCATAGCATGCTAGGCAGAACTGTCTATCGAGAGGGTTGCCAGGAAAAGATTGTTGTTTAAAATGTTGAATAGAATAATGTGTCATCTTGAAGCACATGCCTTGTGAAACATGAAGGAACTAAAAATAAAGTAAAAATGAAACATTTAAATATTTGTATTTAGTCCTTGAGATATAAAGACTGTTTCCTTTCTTTGAAGCAGATTAACCACTTAAGAAATCAAGAAATTTTGCTAAAATTATGAGTCTGGATCATGGATTTTCAGGTCCTATACCTTTATTCTACCACACTCTTCTAATATTTCTTAATGGTCTATTTGAAAATATGGAAAAGAGTAGTGATATCCATCTGATATATTTATTCTAGATAAACAGATGTTTCTATTTGTATGACTTTTTTACATAATACTTTAATCTGTCTGATATCATTATTCATAAATCGAATACCTTGATAAACATGAAGCAAAAAGTGTACAACCTTGTAGAATATACCAGAAACAATGAAATAATGTACTCAGTTTCACAGGACTACTAGGAAACACTAACATTAAAATCTGCAAGATATTGAATTATATAAGATCATTCTTATTTTTTAGACCTGGAGTAGTATAAAGCCAGTCTATCAATGGTCTTCCTAACTTTTATTAAGCAAATGGTAGTTATTCTAACAGTAGATAGAAAAATCTTCTGGATAAGAAAATATATGAAATAAATAATCAAAATCTTAACCTAAATGAATGAGAAGACTCTTCTGACCTGCTTTTCAACAAAGCAAACAAGCAAGCAAAGGAAAATAATCTCTTCCAAAATCAGGTCTATCTCCCAAGCCAGTTATTTATTTATTTATTCATATATTTTCTTTATATACATTTCAAATGCTATCCCAAAAGTTCCCTATACCCTCCCCCTACCCCCCGCTCCCTAACCACTCATTCCCCCTTCATGGCCCTGGCATTCCCCTGTACTGGGACATATAAAGTTTACAATACCAAGGGGCCTCTCTTCCCAGTGATGGCTGACTAGGCCATCTTCTGCTACATATGCAGCTAGAGATATGAGCTCTGGGGGTACTGGTTAGTTCATATTGTTGTTCCACCTATAGGGTTGCAGACCCCTTCAGCTCCTTGGGTGCTTTCTCTAGCTTCTCCATTGGAGGCCTTGTGTTCCATCTTATAGATGACTGTGAGCATCTACTTCTGTATTTGCCAGGCACTAACATAGCCACATATGAGACAGCTATAACAGGGTCCCTCCAGCAAAATCTTTCTGGCATATGCAATAGTCTCTGGGTTTGGTGGCTGATTAGATATATTATAAGTGAATGAAGTCCTCTGCTTTTTAAGAAAACACTTGATCTTCTATCAAGTGTTTAAGTTAGTGAGACTAAAAGTACCTACCAAAGATCGTACTCCTTTGGCAGGCAGTATTTGTTTGCATGCTAGCTGGACACTCCTACAAAGAAGGGATTTTTTCACTGAATAACAACAAAGTAGAAGGTTGATGAGTCCTCACCCCCACCCCTTAGGCCCTACTTGTTACTATGTTTTTTTGGGTCTTTGAATTGTAACTTGGTTAGTACTTACTTTATGGCTAATATCCAATAATAAGTGAACAAGTGTGCTTGTTGTATTATAAAAATTCTTTGGGTATATTCCCAGAAGTGGTATAGCTTAGTCTGAGGGTAGATTTATTCCAAAATTTCCAAGAAACTACCAAACTTATTTCCAAAGGTTTGTATACAGTTGTGCCCCCACATCAGCAATCGGGGAGTGTTCCTCTTGCTAAACATCTTCACCAGCATGAACTGTCAATTGGGTTTTTTATTTTAGTATAAAGGGAATCACTGGAAAGAGAGGCCCATTGGACACGCAAACTTTATATGCCCCAGTACAGGGGAACACCTGTGCCAAAAAGTGGGAATAGGTGGGTAGGGGAGTGGGGGGAGGGTATGAGAGACTTTTGGGATAGCATTGGAAATGTAATTGAGGAAAATACGTAATAAAAAAATTTTAAAAAAGAGACTAGCTATTATAAGTACAAAATAAACATGAGGTTAAAAAAAAAAAAAAGGAATCTCGGACTCATTTTGATTTGCATTTCCCCAGGGCTCAAAATGTTGAACATTTTCTTAAAATTCCTTAGAGATTCCTCTGTTGAGAAATTTCTGTTTAGATAGAAGAAGAATTAGAAATAGTGGCTGAACAAGGGGAGGGTACTGGACAAAGGTGGGATTGGGGATGGGAGCAGAAGGAATCGGATGGTTGGAGGATGAAGGGAGAGACTCCTGGGAGATACAACCATAAATGGGGTGGGGGATCATTTAGGATGAGCTACAGACCTAGGGTAGTGGAAACTTCTAAGACTTTGTGAGGGTGAGCCTACCTAAGTCTCTTAACAATGAGGGACATATATCCTAAGCCAACCATCTCCTAAAATCAAGCTAGACCTACAGTGAAGGAATTGGAACACAAACCCACTCACAAAACCTTCAACTTAATAGTTTTTCCTGTCTACAAAATAAGTTGGGATAAGTGTTGAGGAGAGATTAAGAGAGAGGGCAACCAATGAATAGTCCAGCTTGACACAAATGCCATGAGAGAGATCACGCCCCTGACACTGCTATACTTGGAGACAAGAGCTTTGCATAACCATCATCAGATGGTTCACCCCACACTGATAAAACCAGATATAGAGATCTAGAACTTGGGGAATCCTTTGGGAGGAAGGGTTGTAGAAAACATAGGGATGATGAACACCACAGAGAACGTAGATAATTCACTAACTTGGCCTCACAAAGATCCTCACAGAGACTGAACCATCCAGGGCCCCTGCCTGAGACTGACCTAGGCTCTCTGTATATGTTACAGTTGAATAGGTTGGTCTTCCGGTAAAACTTCTAACTACAAGAGTAGGGACTGTCTTTGACTCTGTTGCCTGTCTTTGGAACCCTTTCCTCCTCCTGGTTTACCTTCTCTAACCTCAATAGGTAAAGCATTTGCCAAGTCTTATTGCAACTTGATACATCGGTCTGGTTGATATCCATTGGTACCTTGCCCTTTTCTGAAAAGAAAGGAGAAATGAAGGAGGACTGGGTGGGAGGGGAGAAGAAAGGGAAGAAAGACTGAGAGTAAGGGGAGGGAGGAGAAAATTCCATTGAGATTTAAGTACTTAAATTAATGAATTAATAAAAAGGGGAAGGGGACCAACAACAATAAAGCAGAATGAAGTTATCATCAGTAGGAGAGGACACATTTCCCCACCAATTTTTCTTTCACTTCACTGATATTTTATTTTTGTTTTTACTCCTCTCTTATTTTCTTCTTTAATACCACTTCTTCCCCTAAGTAGTCTTTTAGGTCAGTCAGTTCCCAGAATATTTCCTCTCCTTCCCATTGTTTGGTGTCCACCCACACAGTGTTACTGCTTTATAATAATATGTACTCTCAAACCTTAAAAGGACAAATAAGAGATTCTTTCTGAGCCATTAAATGTATATATATACACACACACACACATATATATCTATATATCCCTAGTGTAGTAGAGGCCTGTTGGTTTGTTTACTCTTTTTCCTCTTATAGAAAGAAATCATGGCTAGAGAGATGGCTCAGCCATTAAAGGCTAGACTCACAACCACAAATATAAGAAATAAATTAGATTTTAGTTGTTCTTATTTTACTTTTGAACAAAAGATGTATCTCACTGTTTTGTTGTTGTTGTTGATTTTTTTCAATGAATCTACCCCAAATAAATGATTCTGAAAATGAGTTTGAATTGAAAACTTAATAAAATGACATTGAATGTTTTATCCTTCCTGAGAAACATCTGTCAGTGCTGGAGTTGCATTTAATTGGGGCACTACGCTGGTGATCAGGTATTGCTATTACAGCGATGTAGTGAGTGGAAGCCACAGGTATTCTGAAATAAATAGCAAGGAAGGGATGGGCATCTATAACAAAGTAGCATCATAAACTGTCAACAATGTTAACATTGTGAATTCCTAGCTTAAATCAGGAGTGCAAAGATCAATTATACAACATTATACATAGAGATATAGTAAGTCCCCCTTAAATCCTCAAAGCTCTGGCTGGTCCAAGGAGGAAATGTATAAAGAGGGCAGTGTGAGTGCACTACAGGGAAGGATGAGCTACAGATGAAAGCATCATACAAAAATGTTTATTAAAAACAGGATATAAATTAAGGGCAGGATTTTCTCCATGGATCTTACAGTAAAATGAAGGGTAGAAGAGAGTCAGAAGGTTGGACATTGAGCAGCATCATAAAGCACTTTTACACACAGCTCCACGGGTGGATTACTGTGTCTCAAAGTTAAAAAAAGTTAACACCCAAAATTAGGCAGGCTCCCTCATTATAGGACTCCAAATTTCAAAGTATGAATTTCTAAGGGATGGGCATAATATTAACATTTCTGGTCTTGAGGAGATTTGTTTATTTTATTTGTAGTAACTTTAACTAAATATTTTCCTTGACAAATTTCTACATGTATAAACTGCACTCAAATTATTATAATACCTTTCACTTCTACCTCTGCTATCCTATCTCCTTCTTACAAGTCTCTTGCCTACATATATAAGTTATTGCTCTTATTGTTGTTTGGTTGGTTGGTTGGTTGGTTTGGGTTCCACTAACATTTACCTCCATCAATGTGACCCAATATAATCATGATCCAAATGGCCCTGTCCAAGACTGTGGGCCTGATCAAAGCCTATCAGTGATGGAAGAGGCAAGAGTCATTCAGCAGACAAAAATCCCCCTTGCTAAATTATGGTCTACTGATTTGTTCTGAAGGAGGGGCAGCCAAATTGTCTTCAGTTGTGTATCCAATAAAAAGTACAATTTTAGATAGCAGAGCAACCTCTAAGGGATATAAGGAGGAGGTGTTATCTGAGCAATTTTTAGTTTCAGAAGTTAAAGCTATTAACCATACAAAATGAACTAGGAATATAAGTGGGTTAGCAATAAAAAATGAGTAGTGGTAAAGCAGTTATGAGGTTAACAGGATAGTTAATGGGAAATTAATAAAGTCTTCAGTCGAATTGTGGTTTGGAAGATGGTTTGAAAGGGGTAGAATTCATAGCCCAATCAGATATGTGGGCCGTGTCATCCAAATGAGAGTAATGCCCTCTATGCCTCATTACCTGCCCTTATTTTCTTCTTTAATTTATATTGTCTCTGGGGGAATCCTCATCCATCAGCAAAATCATATCTTAAAAGGCATTGCCTTAAAGTATGCACTAGGTTTGGAATTGCAACCTGCAATGGACCTGCAAGGAAGACTCTAAGAGGGATGATTCTCATCTGCCAAGCATTGGAATACAGCCATTATCCTTAAGTAGGGCAGGTTACCTTTACAAAGTGCCAACTTGCATGTTTGTACCACACTGGCTTCAGCTTCTAGGGCCTCTGAATGGTAGAAAGTTTGGCAGCTCATGCATCACTGAGCTCCTTGCAATATGAAGAGCTTGGAAGTTACTGAATAGTCCACACTGCACTATAAATTATATGGTAGTTATTTCTTAGTTATTTAGCAGTTACAGTGCAATTAGTTCCACTTAATGTCAACTTTTGCCAATATATCTTCCATTAGCCTGAAAATTATAGCTTGGTACTATAGCAGCCATAATGCACAAGCAGTTTCTAGACTCCAGTTTGCATCTGGGAGGAAAAGGCAGAGAGGAAATTGCTGGGGAAACCAAGCTTGTTTAAATGTGCATGTTTTATTTTCATTTCCAATTCGGAAGTCATCTACTGGCAACCTAAAACCCCCTTTCAGTACCAATGACTGAGAAGGAATTTTCAAGGAACGTAATGGCCGCAGATGAATAGCTTGGAAGAACTAGGGAGAGACAGAAGTGATCTTGTCCAAGCTGAAAACCCAGTCTCTCACCAAGTGACACTCAGACTGTATTATCATCTGGGTCTAGAACAGTTAAGGGTTAGTCCAGTGTGTATTTTGAGTTTTATTTGCTTTTAGTTGTCATTATTGTTTCTATGTTTGTTTTTCTAAAGCTGTTTTATAACTTTACTAAGATTCAATTCTGATTTGCTGTTGTTGGAACAAAAGATTACACAAACAAAACCTTCTTTCCTTAAATTTTATTCCTCTCTCTTTTATTATCTCTCATTTCCTTCTTTTTTCTTTCCCCCTGTAATTCAATATAGTGCTTTTGAAGAGTATTTTTATCTAAGTAAAATCTTCAAGATATTTTGAAGCATTTTACTGAATATCCAATGGAAAATACATGTAAAGATTTCTTTTGCCTAATGAATTTCATCAAAATGTCAGTATCTCATTCTAATTTCAAGTTTTTATAAGTATGAAATATAGTACTCCTCCAGCACTGAACTTGCTCATGGGATACATTTGATTCCATGTCTATGAAAATGAAACTCTACATTATTTATTATGAGGTATTTATTAATACCTTTGATTAGCCACTCACTATATAAGCCAGGGACTAGAGAAACAGACTGATTTTAGCTTGTAATTGAAAGAGGTATAAGAACCTAAAGTGGCCCTGGAATTATTTTATTGTTGCTGTTTGTTTTGGATTTCGATGTTGTTGCTGTGATAAGTTACCCCAAATAAAACAACATTATTGAGAAAGGGCACAACATTCAGGTCCATTATGTAGGGAACGTTCCTGAAGCCTTGAGGCACAAGGTCACATTGCCTTCACAGTCAAGAACCACAGCGAGACAAATGTTTGTGCTAAATTCAGGTTTGCTTTTTCCATAGAATGCAGAATCCCATCTAATGGAATGGTACCACTTTCTTTGAGAGGGTTTCCTCACTTCAATTAATTGAATTAATGTAACTCCTCACAGCCGAATTCCAGAGGCTTATCTCCCAGATGATCCTAAATCTCATCTACTCAACAACTGAGATTAATCATCATACAAACTGAGGTATTAGCTGCATGTGTTTGAGGAAGCATTGCATAATATAAATTGATTTGAATACTGTTTGCCAAGGAGACTTCTGATTTGAATGAAAACAGCTTTGGTGTGGACTCATGTGTCTGCCAATGCACAGTAGGAGCAACGACTTGGGTTTCTCTCTTCTGCTTTCCTTAGGTTGTGTTGCTCTTAAGAGACATGACTTCTTGTCTTGAATCACAACTCACTGTTATTATCTGCATTTGCAGCTTTCTACTGGTCTCTAAAGATGCATAATGAGTTATAAGAACTAGCAACTTATCAACACACCTGAAAGCCCTTCTACAAAAGGAAGCAAGCACACCCAGGAGGAGTAGACAGCAGGAAATAATCAAACTCAGGGTGGAAATCAATCAATTAGAAACAAACAGAATGATACAAAGAATCAACAAAACCAAAAGCTGATTATTTGAGAAAATAAACATGATAGAGAAAATGTTGGCCAAACTAACTAGTGGACACAGAGGCGGTTTCCACATTAACAAAATCAGAAGTGAAAAGGGAGATATAACAACAGAAACTGAGGAAATTCAAATCATTATCAGATATTACTGATATTTTCTTCATTTACATTTCAAATGCTATCCCCTTCCATATTTTCCTCTCTGAAAATCCCCTATACCCTTCCCCTCCACCTGCTTCCCCAACCCACCCACTCCTGCTTCGTGGCCCTGGCAGTCTCCTATACTGGGGCATAGAATCTTCGCCAGACCAAGGCCCTCTATTCACATTGATGGCCGACTAGGCCATCCTCTGCTACATATGCAGTTAGAGACACGAGTCCCATCATGTGTTTTCTTTGATTGGTCGTTTAGTCCCAAGGAGCTCTTGTGGGTAATGGTTAGTTAATATTGTTGTTCCCCCTTTAGGGCTGCAGAATACTTTTTAATACAGATACCATGTACCTAAATTAAATCAAGGAAATGTAAACTATCTAAACAATCCCACATCCCCTCAGGAAACAGGAAAGTCATTAGAAACCCCTGTCCAAAAAGAGCCAAGGTCCAAATGGCTTTAGTGTAGAATTCTACAAGACCTTCAAAGAAGAGCTAATATCAACACTCCTCAAACTAAAATAGAAACAGAAGGAACACTACCTAATTCATTCTATGAAGCTACACTTATTCTGATACCTAAAACACACAAAGACTTAACAAAGAAAGAAAACATCATACCAATCCCACCTATGAATATCTATGGAAAAAAACTCAATAAAACACTAGCAAACTAAATCCAAGAGCACATCAAAACCATCATTCACCATGATCAAGTAGGCTTCTTCCAGGAAGGCAGGGATGTTTCAACATATGAAAATCCATTAATGTAATCCACTATATAAATATACTCAAAAAATCACATGATCATCTCGTTAGATGCTGAAAAGCATTTGACAAAAGTTTTGGAGAGATCAGGAATTCAAGATTACCTACACATAATGTAACCAATATACAGCAGAGCATCAACCGATATCAAATTTAATAGAGATAAGCTTGAAATAATCTCACTAAAATCAGGGACAAGATGAGTTTGATCTCTCTTTCTGCATCTATTCAATATAGTACTCGAGTTATAGCCAGAAAAATAAGACAACAAATGGACATCAAGAGAATACAGATCAGAAAAAAAAAAAAAGACATTATCACAATGATAGTATAGACCAATGACCGGCAAAAATCTACCCCAAAACAACTGCAGCTGACAAACAACTTGAGCAAAGTGGCAGGATGCAAAATTAACTCATACAAATCAGTAGTCTTTTTCTTTTTTGTTTTTTTCTCTTTTTTTTATAAGATATTTTCTTTATTTACATTTCAAATGTTATCCACTTTTCTAGTTTCCCCTCTGAGAATCCCCTATCCCCTCCCGACTCCCCCTGCTCACCAACCCATCCGCTCCCTGTCCCTGGCCCTGGCAGTCCCCTATACTGGGGCATATAACCTTCACAGGACCAAAGGCTTCTCCTCTCATTGATGAACAACCAGGTCATCCTCTGCTACACATACAGCTAGAACCATGAGTCCCACTTTGTGTTTACTTTGGTTGGTGGTTTAGTCCCAAGGAGCCCTGGAGGTACTGGTTAGTTCATATTGTTGTTCCTCCTATGGGGCTGCAAACCCCTTCAGTACCTTGGGTACTTTCTCTAGCTCTTTCATTGGGGTCCCTGTGCTCCATCCAATGGATGGCTGTGAGCATCCATTTCTGTATTTGTCAGGCACTGGCAGAGCCTTTCAGGGGAGAGCTATCAGACTCTTGCCAGCAAGCAACATCCTTAGTCATCAGGGAAATGCAAATCAAAACAACCCTGAGATTCCACCTCACACTAGTCAGAATAGCTAAGATAAAAAAAAAAAAAAAAAAAAAAAAAAAAAAAAAAACTCAGGTGACAGCTGATGCTGTTGAGGTTGTGGAGGAAGAGGAACACTCCTCCCTTGCTGGTAGGATTGCAAGCTGGTACAACCACTCTGGCAATCAGTTTGGCAGTTCCTCGGAAAATTCGACCTAGTACTTCCAGAGCATCTTAGGATACCACTCCTGGGCATATACCCAGAATATGCTCCAACATGTAATAAGTAGTATTTTTCTATACAAATGATAAATGGGATGACAAATAAACTAGGAAAACAACTCCCTTCCCAATACCTCAAATAGTATAAAATATCTTGGTGTAACTCCTATCAACCAAGTGAAAGATCTGCATGGCAAGAAAGTCTAATCCCTGAAAAAAGAAATTGAAGATCTCAGAAGATGGAAAGATAGCCCATGCTCATGGATTGATAGGATTAGCACAGTACAAATGGCCATCCTACCAAAGAGATCTAGAGATTCAACACAATACCCATCAAGATTCCAACACAGTTCTTCACAGACATGGAAAGAGCAATTCTCAACTTCATATGGGAAAACAAACAAACAAAAAATTCAGGATAGCCAAAACAAGTCTTAACAATAAAAGAACTTCTGGGGGAAATCACCAAATATACTGAATCACCATCCCTGAACTCAAGCTGTACTACAAGGCAATAGTGATAAAAACTGCATCATATTGGTACAGAGACAGACAAGTAGATCAACAGATAACAATTGAAGACCCAGAGAAAAGCCCATACATTTATGGACACTTGATCTTTGACCAGAACCCCCAAAAAACATGCAAAGGAATAAAGAAAGCATCTTCAATAAATAGAACTCGTTTAACTGGCTGTCTGTATGTAGAAAAAAATGAAAATAGAACCATATTTATCGCCTTGCACAAAGGTCAAGTGCAAGTGGACCACAAGATAAAAACCAAATATGTTGAATTGAATAGAAGAGAAAATAGTAAAGAACCTCGAAATCATTGGCACAGGGGAAATTTCCTAAACAGAACTCCAATATTTCAGTTTCCAAGGTCAACAATTGATAAAAGGTCCTCAGGAAAACGAAAATTTTCTGTAAAGCAAAAAGACACAGTCAATAGTACAAATTGACGACCTACAGAATTGGAAGAAAACTTCACTAAACCGATATCCAATACAGAGCTAATATTCAAAATATATAAATTATCCAAGAAGCTAATCTCCACATAACCAAATAACCCAATTAAAAAATGGGTACAGAGCTAAACAGAATTTGCAACAGAAGAATCACTAACAGCTTCGAAGCACCTAAAGAAATGTTCAAAATTGTTACTCATCAGGGAAATACAATACCAAGATTCCTCCTTACACCAATTAGAATGGGTAAGATCAATACCTCAGGTGACAGCACATGCTTTAGAGGATGGGGAGAAAGAGGAACACTCCTTCATTGCTGGTGAGATTGCAAACTGGTACAAACAATCTGGAAATTAATCTGGTGGTTCCTCAGTAAATTAGAAATAGACCTACTCAAAGACACAGCTAGATCTCCCTTGGACATATTCCAGAGGGACATGTGCCCAAGACATTCATAGAAGCCTTATTTGTAATAGCCAGAAGATGGAAACAACCCAGATGCCCAACAACAGAAGAAGGATAGAGAAAATGTGGTACATCTGCACAATGGAATACTATTCGGCTACTAAAAATGAGTACATCATTAATTTTGCAGGCAAATGTATGTAACTAGAAAATATCAGCCAGAGTGAGGTAACCCAGACCTAAAAGGACTTACATGGTATATACTCAGTAATAAGTGGATATTAGCCCCAAAGCACAGAATACCTAGGATACAGGCCATAGAATTTAAGAACTTTAACAAGCAGAAAGACCAAATGGGGATGCTTCAATCCTATTGAGTAAGAGGTAAAAAATGATCACAGGAGGCTGCTTTTGTGGGAGAGGGAAAAGGGGAGGGGAAAGGGGGAAGAAGATCAAGTTAGAGAGGTAGGAAAAGAGAGAAGCCAAGAGGTCCAGCAGAATGAATGGAAATATGCAGCCTCAGTAGGTGGAAGGTAGGCAGACCCTTCAGAAAGTATGAGAGACCTGGGAGTTAACAGATTTTCAGGAATCAATGGGAATGACCTTAGATGGAGTGTCCAACAGTGAAGAGAGGGAACTTGAAGGGTCCACCTACAGTAGATAGACAATACCTCAAGAGGAGCAATGGTGTTACTAACCCACCGTTAGAATTTCTTACCCAGAAGGGTTCATGTCTAAAAGACCTGCAGGGACAAAAATGTAGAAGAGACTGAGGGAAAAGCAGTCCAGCAACTGGACCAACTGGAGTTCTACCTCATGGGGAGACACCAAGGCCTGACACTACTACTGACGCTATGATGTGCTTACAGACACGAGCCTAGCACGGCTGTCCTCTGAGAGGTCCAACCAGCAGCTGACTGAGAAACATGCAAATACTCAGACCCAATCAATGGACTGAAGTCTAGAACTCCTATGGTTGCATAAGGGGAAGGATGGAAGAAGCAGAAGAAGAATATGACCCCATAGGAAGACCAGCGATATCAACTAACCTGAACCCCTGGGAGCTCTCAGACACAGAGCCACCAACCAGGCAGCATATAAGAGCTGGTCTGAGGCCCCCAACACGTGTCTAGCAAACTGCTTAGAATGCCCTCAGTGAGAGAAGATGTGCCAAATCCCGAAGAGGCTTGAGGCCACACAGTGGGGGGAGGTCTGGTGGGGGGGGAGCATCCACTCAGGGACACAGGGGAGGAGGAATGGGATGAGGATCTGTGGGAGGGGGAACTGGGAGGCTGCACTGTAAATAAATTTAAAAAAAAAAGAAAATTCCTTGCCCACCTGAATACATTTAACAGAGGGAACAATGCAAGCAGTAAAAGTGAGTTGAATCATGTGTGACCACAGACATTATAACTTCTATACAACACAGATTCTATACCCAAAAGGGTCCCAGGTTGCCTTCACAGAGGCTTCATTACCGTGAAACAAACCTATCACATAAGAGAATTAAGATAGTATCTAGAACAGATTATGTTCTCATTGAGTACCTAAATATCATTAAAATTTTCATAGTTTTAATATTATTTCAAGCTATTGAATTATAAGATTGCATAAAGAGAAATTTTTATATTCTTTCATGGTTTCAAAATTAAAGTTAAATAAAATCTACTAAAATTAACCCAGGTTCTGGTGTTTTTGCAGAATCTTAAGATTGCAATAGAGCACAGAAATTTAGTTCCTTGGCTTTAGGAAAAAAAAAAAAAAAAAAAAAAAGAGCTGGGCAGTGGTGGCATGTAATCCCAGCACTTGGGAGGCAGAGGAACACAGATTTCTGAGTTCGAGGCCAGCCTGGTCTACAGAGTGAGTTGCAGGACAGGCAGGGCTACACGGAGAAACCCTGTCTGAATAAATAAACAAACAAACAAACAAACAACAACCTAGATTTATTTTATTAAAGTAGTGTAGCAGATCTGTATTGATCATGATATACCCACGACCTTAATCCTCCTAAAATACCCCCACATTATCCATAACTTCCTATTATCATTCTCATACCACAAGATACTTAACAGTTAGCTAGTTGGCAGTGACTATTTGACAATCAATGCCCATTTAGTAACTTAAAGGAAATTATGCATTTTAAAAATTATGTGTTAAAATAAGAGAAAATAGTTGATTAAAAAACTTGAATTACCCCCCATAGAAAGCTGTATCAACTTTCACTCTTGCACCTTTTCCAAAATATCTTACTTTTTAGAAAATAATATAGTAGAATGGTGGTTGCCACAGGTGTAAGGTGCAGAGCACAGTTGCTGTTTAAAGAATATAATTTCAATTTTGTAAGATGAAGAAGAAAGAAGATCTCCTTTTCTGTTTCACAACCATGTAAATATATTTAGTATTATTTAACTATACAATAAGACCTGGTCAAAAGATTTTTCATTAAATGTGTTTTTTTATAATAATTTAAAATGTAAGAAAAAATTTTAAATGTATAAAGCATCAGGCTAAGTACAACATTTATAAATATATTTTAATTGAATATGTTCTATTTTCCTAAAAGTAATTATTAAAAATATAAGAGACATAGAAGAAATGGCTCAGCCATTAAAAGCAATGACTAACCTTACAAAGGATCCAGTTTTGGTTTTTAGGACCAAAATGTTGACTCGGAACCATCTTTCATTCTGGATACAAATGATCTAATGTCCTCATATGGCTTTTGTGGGCACTGTATCCATGAAGTGGAGTGTAAAATGTCTAATGGGTAAAAAGTCAGTGAGAACATTGTCATATACTGCAGAAACACCTCTAACCTACACTCATCACAAATCTAAACACAATTCTTAAATGATAGAATCAACACAGACACATGTCAACAGATTAACGGATAAATAAACTATGGTACATGAATTTTTGGAGTTGATTTCAACCAAGAAAAAACATAATTAAAATGATACCATTTTCAAAAAGAAATGCATGGGAATGGAAATTATGTTAGGAAAATTATGTCACTTCTTAAAAGATATGGGAGTAGAATGGTTTCTACTTTAGAGGCGTTGGGGGGGGGGGGAGACAAGATCATGGGAGGCGAAAAATGAATGAGTCTGATCTAAATAGGCTTCATAAACATGGAAAAATCTCACAGTGAAGTATGGTACTTTCCACAATAATATCTTCATAAGTTCAAAAAGAAATATACTGTTCTTCACTCTTTTTCCTGTATACCTAGCCACAAATTCCCTCAGCAGTGAATATTGTTTTAAAATGAATTTGCATGTTCTATACATTTTATCTATGCAAAAATTATTTCCATCAAATTACACATGTAATATAAATATATATCATGGTCTATTCAAACACTAACACACACACTTTTGATATATACATAACACATAAGGATTAAGTGCGATATGATTACATAGTTTCATTACAGAACTTAAAAAAAATAGTCATCAGAAAGATAGTAAGGTGGGAGGAGATGGAAAAACAGACATGAATCTAACAATTAAATACTGAAATCCCTATTGTTCAGGTGGTATCTAGATAGGATTATCTCCTCATTGATCCCTGGAAAACTTCAACGGGAATCCCTATTGACTGGTAAAAAGCCGAGTGATTAGCAACTCTATACACATCTGTAAAACTGCACCACGGTGGCATCCATAGTCTTGTCTGAGTAACAGGGAGAAAGAATGAACATATTGCAAACAAACGCCACAGATTTCTTTGGTTTTACCAACTTCCCCGAGAAACCTTCTCTTAAAGACTTCCACAGAGACAATGGCATCATTAACATCCTCAGACCAGCCTTCAACTTAGTTATACTGACTAGCCACAAGCATTTCAAGGGAAAAGTGCTTTTGTGTACTATTAGTAATTGTTTTTTTTTTTTCCCCTTAAATAAAAACCGATTTAGTGTCCGGCTACTTAAAACTCTCATTAACGATTCTAATGAAAGTCAAACTATGGGTATAGTGATTCTTCTACAGATGAAAAATTCTGAAATGTATGGCCATTTCTGTGGCTCCCATCAATATGTCAGTGTTCACTGTGTGCATATGTCTTTCCTTAGACACACTAATTTATTTGTAAATCACTCTTCTGAAAATAGAGAAATTAGATTAATTTATATATTCATTTAAAACCATTGTCAAACTTTCTTAAATTCTCTTCAGAAAGGATATCCCATCTTAGCTCATCACCAAGTGCTAGATATTAATTGAGCCCAGACAGTCTTCAAATACTCTTCTCATTACCTACTTTCCCAGTCAAAAACCCCTATATTGTTGCCCAATAAGAAACTATACCTCTTAACTAATAGGATGGCCAAAATTTACATTTTTGTCTTCTAAAATGTATCCTGAGTTATTTGATCTGTGCATATTTGATTTGTACTGTGCACAGGACAGTGTTCCCAAAGTAGGAGTTTCAATATGCTATAAACCTCTGGACTGTCACAGAAAACTGTGCTGGAGACAACACACTGAGGAAAAATCTAATTCTGTAATATGTATTGCTGTTCTTCCTACAAATTGTCCATTAAAATGTATGTTTCCATCACTACAGTTTTTAACCTCTCTGTGTCTTACATAATAACTTTAAACTCCTTTAAGGAAAATTTATCTGGGGAATATTATAATTAGAGAAATGATTGCATAGCCAATGCTGAATAAAGCTCAAATGGTAACTGTAAATGCTTGAAAGGTTTTTACCTTAAAATGTGAAAGGTGTAACAAACAGGTGCTGGGGAGAAAGCATCGTCACACACAGCTGTGCCTTTCACTGTTCGTTAAATACTTGGGCCTCTTACTGTTCTATGTTTCAAAGTTTTACTTTCTCAATATGAACTCAAGCCTGAACTAATGAGATGACCTCTGTTGAGTGAGTTACTTGGAAAGGTTATTAATGACTTAAAAATTGGCAATCACCGTGTAGAGCACATGTAGTGGCTTCAGTGTTTTGAGTTCAGAGATCTACAAGCTGTTTGAAAACTCAGGGAATAGAATGAGTATAAAAGTGTCTACTTCAAACAAAAGCTGTCTGCAGCCTTTGTGCCCAGCTTGATCCTTTGGAATATCAAAGAAATCCTTTCCCTCATGTACAAAATAACTCCATATAAATCAATAGAAAAGAGACAGAGGGAAGAGAGTTTGTAAGAGTCAGTTAAAAAGAGCAAAAATATGAGAAAGGGTTGGAGGGAATTATATAGAGAGATAGAATGATAGAGGTATGAATAGTGGAGAGGAAAATAAGAGTGTTGGACAGAGTCCATCCATGTCATATATGAATAAGAACAGTAAATGCTCAAACAGAAAATTACTGTGATTAAGAAATGTGACAGGGGAAAAAATGTAGAAGTGTGAGCATAGCACATCATCCTTCAGACCATTTCATACATTTGTACTGAGAACAAAGTGCCAGCACATGGCTGTAAGAACAAAACCTCCCTTCATGCTTGATTCAGGTATATCACTCAGCTTATCATATGCCTTCTCTTGATCTATAACATAGCCTGCTACTGCTGCTATATAAACCATAAGCCATATAAACACAGTTCTGATTAGATATGTTACAATTGGTTTATATAGAAGAGTAAGTGAAGCAAGCCCTTTTATGGTACTGTAATATGAAATATGAAAGTGTTCTATGGTTATTTCCCCAGTTTCAGAATGTATAATTAGAATAGATATACTTAGAAGGTGTCATAATTCTCACATTGGTTCTCTGACCTGTGGATTGAGGGCTATTATGATTGGAAAAGCTAAATGGAAGCCCTAGAGTTGCCTTTGCCAAAAAAAAAAAAATGTGAATAAAAAACAGTATCATATTCCTAGAGGAAATGCAGAACTAACTGCAGCCATCAATGACTTGAAAGATGTAGGGGTGGTGGTTCCCAACACATCTCCCTTTAACTCTTCTATCTGGCTAATGCAGAAGACAGATGGATCATAGAAAATAACAGTTGAGTATAGAAAACTAAATCAGGTAGTAACTCCAATTGCAGCTGCTATACCAGATGCACTTTTCTTACATTAGTGAATTACCACATCTCCTGATACCTGGTAAATGAATGCAGCTATTGATCTCACAAAAACTTTCTTCTCACTACCAGTCCATAAGAACCACCAGCAGCAATTTGCTTTCAGTTGGCCAGGCCAGAAGTATACCTTTACAGTTTTGCCTCAAGGATATATTAACTCTCCTGCCCTGTGTCATAGCTTAGACAGAAGGAATCTTGATCATCTGTCTTTTTCACAAAATATAACATTAATGCATTATATTGATCTTATGCTGACTGGATCAAGTGAGCAGAGAGAACAACTACTTTGGACTCTTTGGTAACACATATGTGTACCAGAGGATGGAAAATAAATCCAAACAAAATTCAAAGACTATCCTCATAAGTGAAATTCTTAGGAGTCCAGTGGTATAAGGCACACAGAGATATTCCTTTTAAGGTGGAGGATAAGTTATTGCATCTATTCCCTACCACCCCTAAGAACAGCAAAGTAGAGTCAACCAGAGCCTAGCGTGCTACAGAAGGCATAACTATAGAAGTGACTGAAGCCCTTTGGAGGAACTCAGAAGATCATGTGTGGATTTCAGACATTGGAAAAAGAAGCTGTAATAATAAAGTTACCTTTGAGGCTCAAAGACATTAGAGATGCCAGAGCTGTGGGATACCTGCTGAGGAAAGCTTCTATCAAGGAGGGGAATCAGCCTAGGAGAGAAAAAGTTTGTTGCAATCAACAAATATGAAAAAGGAGTTGGAGACTATTTGACATCAGACATGGAGATGCAGAGTTTGGAGTTTGCCCAGTTAGTTTCTTGTCTTTCTTTGATCAGTATTTCCTGGCTATGGAATTTTGGAATCATATTATATATCCTGTGATATTGGAGGTCTGTTTGATTTTGACTTTATAGGGGATTATAGTTAAGTGGCTGAGTCTCAGAAAAGACACTGAATTTTAGACTTTTAACATTGTTGTGACTGCTATAGACTATGAGGACTTTTGAAATTAGACTAAACATATTTTGCATTATGCTATGTTTAAATGTGACCCCCATATATTCATGTGTTTGAACAAGCCTATGGAGGCCATGGGATGAAATTTGGTGGTTTAATTATGCTTGGCCAAGAGAGGGGCACAATTATGAGGTGTGGCCTTGTTGGAGGTAATGTGTCATTATGGGGGTGGAGGAGGGAACTCTTTAGAAGAAGATAGTCCTAGAAAGAATAGAAGCAAAGGACCAAATAATGACTAGGAGGAATGAAGTGACCCTTGGAGAATGGATGGTCCTGGTGAGGTGACAAAAGCATGGGATGCATGGAATCAGAGCATTCTGTAGTGGAGATAGAGAGATAAGACATTCAAAACTATTCTTGGCTACAAACTAAATTCAAGGCCAGCCTAAATTACAGAAGAGGGGAAAGGGAGAATTAAATCAATGAGAAGAATAGATATTAGTATCAACACACTCATGCATAAGGAAACCATGGGATGACATGATGGTCTAAATATTGGATGGAGAAGAAATTGACAGAAAGGGGGAGTAAGAAGAAGAGTTGACATCAAAAAGAGTCTTAAGGTCAAACAAAATAAATACTAAAACATCTGTTAAAAGTCTCGATCTTTGTTGCAAATCTTCCCCACTTCAGCATTTAACTTGCATTCCACTGGTTTAGGTTCTTCCAAGGAAGCCAGGGTTGCCTTTCCTTGGGTCCTTTGGCCAGATAATTAATATGGAGGTAAGAACCTGGACACTGATGCTGTTACTCTGGTCAACAAAGTGTTGCGTGTTCTAAATGAAGGGTTTTCAGGAACTATGCAAGAAACCTATATGAAACACGAAGGGAAGAGAGAACGTGGGCCGTGAGGAGGCATGCAGAAAAGTAGTGAAGAGTGCTGACTGTCCAGACTAAGAGAAGTCCAGCATTTCCCCTCCACACAATTTCTCAGTTTACATAGTTCAAGAAATGAAGCAGAATAGATGATAAGCTTTGGCACAGATCATATAGGAAATTAACAGCAAAGTCCTCCCATGATCTGGACATCCAATGTGCACCTTGTTGCTCCATGTGTGAAGAGGACAGAGAGCTGAGACATGGAGAAGACAGATGCTTGGGGATCTAAAAAAAACTAGGTTAAAGGGCAGCATTGCTTTTCTGTAGTTTCCAGTGGTAGGAGCATACGTTGCCTCTGAGCACGTCTCCTTCTGGAGGCTCAAGTTGCAAAAAACTGCAGATTTAAACAGTTCTGACTTAAGCAGGTGCTGCTATTTTTATCCTGCTCCCTGTCTATTTTCAACCACAAGATGCTGTGGGAAGGACTTGGGAAACAGCAGATCTGCAGCTCCATCCCTCCCCCAACTCACTGCAGCCTTCTCTTCTGCAAACCATGCCTTTCCTTCTGGCTTATTCCTGCAGATACAGGGTTTGGCCTGGGAAACTCTTTCTGGCAGTCTTGAATAAATCGCCTTGGTCTGCTCAAAATCTGAAAGTTTACCTTGCATGACCTCCCTATGAAGCACCCGTATAAACTGACACAAATAAGCTGCCTGTCTTGGACTAGAGCTAATTGAATAAATGAATAAAGGAAGGAAGGGAGGGAGGGAGGGAGGGAGGGAGGGCGGAGGGAGGGAGGGAGGAAGGAAGGAAGGAAGGAAAGAAGGAAGGAAGGAAGGAAGGAAGGAAGATTCCTTGATTCATAACTGTGAAAAAATATAACCAATATGTGAAATAATTTTATATTTTAAAGCAAGTGGGTGGCAGTATAGGAAATAGATGAATGACTTTTGAGCCCCAAGTACAAGGATAAGGATTGGGGCCATCTACAGCTGTGTTGTGGTAAGTCCTGAAGGCACTGTTGGAAATAAGTTCTTTAGACTCCATTCCCATTCATTCCAGTGACTTTGGAAGTAATTCAAAGGAATCTAGAAATGAGATGCCCCAGAGATAGGGAGAAACACAGGGCAAGGACTAGTTGAATCAACCAAAAGAAGTCTGTGATCATGAGGTGAGACAGGGCAAGGCAAGGAGTACAGTAGGAACTGTCAATTGCATAGTGCAATATACACTAGTCTTGTATTTAAGAAAATCAACCTGCAAGATCATCAAACTGGATTTCAAAAAAAAAAAAAAAAAGATAAGACAGATATCAAAGGCAAAAAATGGAACAGGAGGATGAAAGAGAGACAAAAAGAGCAAAATGCCAACTTGCTCTAGAATCAAGGAATCACACACAAAGGGAATGCCAATTGAACTAAAAACATGCACATGGGGAGACAACAGCAAACACCTTGGAAGGAAGGCATTCAGTAAGAGCTTTGCTAGGAGAAGTGCTTTTGGAAGAGGACATACTCCCATAACCTGTAAGTGGGAGAAGAGAGTAGTCCAGTGGGCTGGTCAACTTCCTGAGCCAGCAGGAATACACAGTATTTCTTTCTTTTAAAAAAAAAAAATTAGGTATTTTCCTCATTTACATTTCCAATGCTATCCCCAAAGTCCCCCATACCCTCCACCCCACCCACTCCCACTTTTAGGCCCTGGCATTCCCCTGTACTGGGGCATATAAAGTTTGCAAGTCCAATGGGCCTCTCTTTCCAATGATGGCCGACTAGGCCATCTTTTGATACATATGCAGCTAGAGTCAAGAGCTCTGGGATACTGGTTAGTTCGTAATGTTGTTCCACCTATAGGGTTGAAGGTCCCTTTAGCTCCTTGGGTATTTTCTCTAGCTCCTCCATTGGGGGCCCTGTGATCCGTCCAATAGCTGACTGTGAGCATCCACTTCTGTGTTTGCTAGGCCCCGGCGTAGTCTCACTAGAGACTGCTATATCAGGATCTTCTTGTAAACTGAGCTGGACAAATAAGAGGTGATAGAAAATTATGAAGTCACAGAAGATCTTCGTTTGTTTCCCATAAACAGTTGTGCAAGAATGAACCTCGCATCTAACTAGATGATCATGTGGTTTTTGTCTTTGAGTTTGTTTATATAATGGATTACATTGATGGATTATCATATATTAAACCATCCCTGCATCCCTGGAATAAAACCTACTTGGTCAGGATGGATGATTGCTTTAATGTGTTCTTGGATTCGGTTAGTGAGAATTTTATTGAGGATTTTGGCCTTTCTCTACACAAAGAATAAACAGGCTGAGAAAGAAATTAGGGAAACAACACCCTTCTCAATAGTCACAAATAATATAAAATATCTCGGTGTGACTCTAACTAAGGAAGTGAAAGATCTGTATGATAAGAACTTTAAGTGTCTGAAGAAAGAAATTAAAGATCTCAGAAGATGGAAAGATCTCCCATACTCATGGATTGCCAGGATCAACATTGTAAAAATGGCTATCTTGCCAAAAGCAATCTTCAGATTCAACATCCTTAATCATCAGGGAAATGCAAATCAAAACAACCCTGAGATTCCACCTCACACCAGTCAGAATGGCTAAGATCAAAAATTCAGGTGACAGCAGATGCTGGCGTGGATGTGGAGAAAGAGAAACACTCCTCCATTGTTGGTAGGATTGCAGGCTTGTACAACCACTCTGGAAATCAGTCTTGGGGTTCCTCAGAAAATTGGACATAGTACTACCGGAGGATCCAGCAATACCTCTCCTGGGCATATATCCAGAAGATTCCCCAACTGGTAAGAAGGACACATGCACCACTATGTTCATAGCAGCCTTATTTATAATAGCCAGAAGCTGGAAAGAACCCAGATACCCCTCAACAGAGGAATGGATACAGAAAATGTGGTACATTTACACAATGGAGTACTACTCAGCTATTAAAAAGAATGAATTTATGAAATTCCTAGCCAAATGGATGGACCTGGAGGGCATCATCCTGAGTGAGGTAACACATTCACAAAGGAACTCACACAATATGTACGCACTGATAAGTGGATATTAGCCCAAAACCTAGGATACCCAAGATATAAGATACAATTTGCTAAACACATGAAACTCAAGAAAAATGAAGACTGAAGTGTGGACACTATGCCCCTCCTTAGAAGTGGGAACAAAACACCCATGGAAGGACTTACAGAGACAAAGTTTGGAGCTAAGACGAAAGGATGGACCATGTAGAGACTGCCATATCCAGGGATCCACCCCATAATCAGCTTCCAAACACTGACACCATTGCATACACTAGCAAGATTTTATCGAAAGGACCCAGATGTAACTGTTTCTTGTGAGACTATGCTGGGGCCTAGCAAACACAGAAGTGGATGCTCACAGTCAGCTAATGGATGGATCACAGGGCTCCCAATGGCAGAGCTAGAGAAAGTACCCAAGGAGCTAAAGGGATCTGCAACCCTATAGGTGGAACAACATTATGAACTAACCAGTACCCCGGAGCTCTTGACTCTAGCTGCATATGTATCAAAAGATGGCCTAGTCGGCCATCACTGGAAAGAGAAGCCCATTGGACATGCAAACTTTATATGCTCCAGTACAGGGGAACGCCAGGGCCAAAAAGTGGGAGTGGGTGGGTAGGGGAGTGGGGGTGGGTGGGTATGGGGGACTTTTGGTATAGCATTGGAAATGTAAATGAGCTAAATACCTAACAAAAAATGGAAAAAAAAAAAAAAAGAATGAACCTTGCACATGAGAAGTCCCTGATCACTGTTTCCTACAACACACAACCATGTGCTGTACAAAGAGAGCTATAGGAGCATGTTCTGCATCCAGACTCCAGTTCCATCAGTGATTTCAGGAAAACCATGTTCTGCCTCCCAGCCTCAACCTCCCTTTTGTGTGGCATAGCAGCAACAATACATAGTTCCAGTGCCCTTTCCACCTGTGATCTTTTTCTCTTTGTGTGTGTACATAGAGTATTTTGTAAATATTTACAAAATCTCTCTCCTTCCTGCTGTGGAAAATCATTGGCTATAAAAAAAAAGTCACTTCTCACTTAATTACCATGACTTGGGTGAGAAAAGGAGCCCCTTCCAACATAGAGCCTGGAGCCTCTGGGAGGAAACAGTTTCCAAATGTGTTTATAATTGCTTGGTAATCAGTCAGACTTCAAGATCCTTTGTAACTAAGCACTGTGATGTGGGGAGGATGCTGGGAGCTTTTCCATCTCAGTTCCTTACCCATCCCTCTGCACATGTGTAGGTGGAACAGCTTTTTAAATCAAGGTCAGGTTAAGTGGACTATATGTGGAGAACTCCACATTTGGCTACAAGCCACTTGGAGCTTAATCACATTACATTTTGCCTTCGAACTTTGTGTCTCAGGTCTGTGTCCCATTTCTTTGTAAGCTCTCTTTCTATAAACGCCTTTCTGCACAAAGAGCATTTCTAAAAGGTTGAATATAGTGATTAGTGACACGTACACATTTAATCTTCTCTAGTCTTTTCCTGTCTGGGGCTCCCCTCCCTGCTTTTATTCCTTAGAGCTTTATGCCTGTATCAAGAAATGTTTTTATCTGTCTTGCTATTTTCTTTTCTGTCTTATAAATCCTTAAAGGAATGCAGTATGAGCGAGTTCAGTGAGAGGCTGGCTGGATGACTCTAGAGAGAATGAATTCTCTTCATCTGAAAAGCAGCCTGAACACAGAGAGAAACAAATAGTGTCTTCCAGTCTGTCAATGTAATTATTACGCATTTATAGAACTCTCCTCCCTTCCACTGTAACAGCTACAAGCAGTTTAATTAGTTGTTTTTCACCCCAGATTTGTAAAGATAGATGATTCAATTTATTCAACCATAGATTAAAAGCATATATGAACTCAGACACTCTGATAGAAAGTGAAGAGTAAACAGCCTGAAATCAAGAGTTCTAGGTGGACCTTTTGGGTCTGCAATTGTTATTTTATGTGACCCGATACAAGCCACTTCATGATTCCAGGGTCATACCAACATAGCATTCATTCCCAAGATAATGAGTCAATATACCCTCCCTAAGATTAAAATAGGTTCTTATAAACAAAAAATACATTATCCAAGATGAAACACCCATTGAACACTCACAGTTTTTTTTTTTTCCTTAATGCTTCCACATTTGTTCCTGAACACAATCCTGTAATAAAACTGGGGGTGGGGGGTTAATCTTTATTAATATGGATGAATGGGGGGCATTAACATCACATCACAAAACACTTTGCAATGAAAAGATTCTATACAAATATAAAGTGTTACTGTTATTTTTTCTAGCATAAGCCGTAGCTAATATTTATTGGAAATAAACAAGACATAAGAAATATACAAAAACAATGACCTCTTTAATATGTTCACAATGCTTTGGGTCAACAAAATAACCTGGGCTTGGTATTGGGTGTGGTGCCTATAGCATTCTTGCATAGTAAGCTACAGGTCTGAGAGGCATCTGTGCTTCTGTAGATTGGTTGTTGGTTGCTGTGATGTGAATGCCTTTTATATATTCATGTCATCATTCAACAGATCAATTTGTTCTTACAGGTAGCAGTAGGGTTACCCAGGACCTAGACAAAATAAAGCAGACCGCTAGAGTGTAGGTAGGGCTAGGTAAGGCTATAAAATCATATTGAGGATGGTATGAACAAAAGAACTGTTAGAATCTTTTTAAGAATCTATCTTGCTCACCAACTAAAACAGGGAAAATGTCAGTCACTGGATTCTCTGTTTTGTGACCACAAGCAAACCTTTGAAACTGCCTAACTATGATATGACTATTAATCTTTGAATCTCTGGCTTTTAATACTTAAAACCATATTTTGAATATGTAAAGGAGAATTGACACAACATTCTCTTAAATAAATAGCATGGGAGAGTGGCAAAAGAAGCCCTTCTTAAGTGATTTCTGGAGAGTTTGACAGGGATAGAGCTCTCTGCCAAAGCTTATGTCAGACACCTTCCATTTGAGGAAGGCAGTCTAATGGACATGCTAACTAGTCATTTATCTCCAGTTTCCAAGTTCTACTCAAGTATCAGAGATCTGATCATTTGGACACCATTATATAAGTTCAACACAAAATAGCCTGCCTTGAGCTATGATTTAAAGTCACACCTTCTGCCTTAATAGAAGCCCAGTGTATGAATTGCCCAAGAACATTTCTGTTGTTGGTATATATTTTTTTTTAATTTGGGTTGCAAAGAGCAGCAAATACTGTGGTCTGTTTTTCCCCTTTAAATATGGGTGTTCATACATGGGTTAAAGTCCAAGAATAATTTTTTGTCTTGATGTATTTGTATGTTTTCTAATATTGTGCAATTCAAAGTGGCTCAGCTGGCGGAAAATAAACTAATTGTCCCTGTACTATAATCTTCTCAACTCAAGTGCCCAAAAGTACCAATTCTGTCTGCTTTTTTCCCACTAAATGCCTTTTTAAATAACCCTCCATGATATTTCTTCTACTTGTTTTAACTGCCAAGTCACCTTAAGCCATTTCAGAAAAAAAGTCAAAGAACATATTTTTTAAATCACTTCTAAGTGAACTAATGTCCCAGAGAGATGTTTGCATAATTATGAGTTTGAATTTGAAAGATTAGCCCTTCTGATGCTATTTTTACCACTCTCTGTACAAAGCCTGTGCTAAACTGCCTCAGTGCTGATGAGGGGCACTCAGGTTTGCTCTTTGGTCCTAATAATTTTGCATTCTTGAATTGTGGTTATCTACATTGTAGAGTCTTTATACTCAGTGATATTTTGTTCCTGTGACAATGGAAAAGTTTATTTTTCATGTGGGGATATGATGTTTGCTAAAGTTACTAATTATATTTAATAATACACAAATTAGAGACTTAAAGAGCTGTGAAACTTACCTAGCTTTAAATTAGTTTTCCCTTCAGTAGTCTTCAATTTGGTTCCAAATTACAAAATATTTTTTTCTTTTTGTTTGTCAAATGTTCAGTCACTTTTCTTGGATTGGAGTGGTTTTAAATTCAGAATGATAAGCATCAAAGAATAGAAATTTTATGTGTAGTGCTTGCTGTTTGCTCATAGACTTGAAACCCAGTGTCCAAAATGTTTTTTGTCTCTTTGTTTGATTGTTTTGTTTGTTTTTCTTTTTTTTTATTTATTACCTATTTTCCTCAATTACATTTCCAATGCTATCCCAAAAGTCCCCCATACCCTCCCCCCACACTTCCCTACCCACCCATTCCCATTTTTTTGGCACTGGCATTCCCCTGTACTGGGGCATATAAAGTTTGTGTTTCCAATGGGCCTCTCTTTCCAGTGATGGCCAACTAGGCCATCTTTTGATACATATGTAGCTAGAGTCAAGAGCTCCTGGGAACTGGTTAGTTCATAATGTTGTTGCACCTACAGGATTGCAGATCTCTTTAGCTCCTTGGATACTTTCTCTAGCTCCTCCATTGGGGGCCCTGTGATCCATCCAATAGCTGACTATAAGCATCCACTTATGTGTTTGCTAGGCCCAGGCCTAGTCTCACAAGAGACAGCTATATCTGGGTCCTTTCAGCAAAATCTTGCTAGTGTATGCTATGGTGTCAGCGTTTAGAAGCTGATTATGGGGTGGATCCCTAGATATGGCAGTCTCTAGATGGTCCATCCTTTTGTCACAGCTCCAAACGTTGTCTCTGTAACTCCTGCCAAGGGTGTTTTGTTCCCAATTCTAAGAAGGGGCACAGTATCCACACTTTGGTCTTCATTTTTCTAGAGTTTCATGCATTTGGCAAATTGTATCTTATATCTTGGGTATTCTAAGTTTTGGGCTACTATCCACTTATCAATGAGTACATATTGTGTGAGTTCCCTTGTGATTGGGTTACCTCATTCAGGATGATGCCCTCTGAAATCAGAAGAAGGCATTTCACATTTTTATCCCATGTCATCATTTCTCTTCCATTTTAGTGCTGTTTAAGCAGGAGAAAATGTGATGAATGGAAGAAATACAAAGATAGACAATAGTATCCAAGTAAAGTATTCTTTCTGCAGCACAAATTAACAGGGAATAAACTGATGAAGAAAGAAAACTCAACATGGTGATAATGGTGGTGGTGGTGGTGGTGGTGATGATGGTGATGAAAATGATTTTATCAATACACATGCATTTGGTACAACTACCATGAACCATCAATGACAAAGTCATGAGTACAAAAATTATGGAAAATGTAAACACTATACACGAGACAGAGTAAAAATAGTAGGCAATAGGCCTTTACTCATAATCTATCCTCTTGTGTCCTACCCTTGGAAAACAACTTTTAATTCTTTGAACTTCATTTTGTTTCATTCTGAAACTTGAAGTTTAATACAGAATGGTCCTGACCATCATAGTCAAATATGTATGTCCTAAGTCTATCCATAAGTTTGTAAAAATAAAGACCATGTGTTTTGTGTGACCTGGCTTCATAGATCCACCCAGCATGGAACATATTAGTCTGAAGTTCATTCATTCTTTCTTTGTTAACTCTAATGTGACATGCTTCATATTTCTCTAATTCTTTAAGGTCCTCTATATTCCTTATGCTCATCTGATTTACAGAGATTTTCAAGATACTGTCCAGAAGGAAAGGGCTTTTCTGAAAGACCCTGACAGGAACGTCTTGAGAAATGCACTTTGGGAAAAATCACCTGCAGCTTGGCATAGCATTTGCTTTTTTAAATTACAACTTACAGTGAATGACTTTCAGGATATTTATTTATCAAATAAAGTACAGGCTTCTATTAAAACATGGAAACAGAGCACATATCACATCATCCTGAAAAATGTGCCTGTGTTTCTTTAGCTCTAGACCGTGGGCTGTGCCTCTGAGGCAGAAAATGATTATTTTTTTTAACATTTTATCTTCAGCCAGACTGATCCTGGATTCCCAATATTTGTGAAAAAGCACTGAATCCCTCTTATCTGTTTCCTAAGTGAAAGCCTGTTTGAAAAATAAGGCCACTCTGTTTATGTGAAGCTGGGGATGAAGAGAGCAGAACAGATCCTTAATCCTGGGAAGTTCTTTATCTTGGATTTTTTTTTCCCTCTCACAAATGCCTTTAGAGAAGGATTTTTTTTCTTTTGCTATTAAGTTGAAAAGAAATGCTATGGGATCTTTAACAAATAATAATTTTACACCTTCAGTTCATCAGTGAGAGGGGAGAAAAAGAGAGGGAGACAGAGAGACAGAGAGACAGAGAGACAGAGACAGAGACAGAGAGACAGAGCAGTAATGGAGAGTTGCATAAATAAATTAAGTTTAAAAATATATTTGGAAGTAGAAGAGCCCTGAACATTTGGTACATGTCATATTAGTGGAGCTACAAGCCGATGCAGGTAAATGTAGTATTTGTCACACAAATAGCTGCTATTGACAACAGAGTTTGATGGAGGTAGACAACTAAGAAATGTCATTTTCCCTAAGTGAAATGGAAAGCTACCTACTATTTTTCATTTTTTAATAATTCATATAAGTTCTGTTTATTTCTCACAAAGAAGACAATTACTAAAATAAATATTTAATGCAAAGGTCACAAGCCACACTTTACACAGCCTCAAAACTGATCCATGTGTGATAGCATTCAGGTACAATCCATAAATCTAAGGAGTTCATCACAAAAATCTGAATGGCGAATTTAGTTTGAGGCAAGCCTGGGCTAAATAACAAGTTTCATACTAGCCTGAACTACAGTATGAGATCTTGTGTCAAACAAAAACACAAACAGATGAATGAACAATAGAATTAGGTGGCTCAATTGAAAATTCTGTTCAGCTTATTTTAATACCAGAAAATGAAGTGCTCTAGCAGTATTTTGTTTGTAGAGTCATGGTATTTTTTTTCTTACTTTTTCAGTTAGTTTGGATATTTTTACTATCCTAATAAGGCCAATAAATGATGATCTAAGAGAATATTCTGAAAAATTAATATAATGAAAGTATCATTGGAATTATATTCTCTTCAATGTTCTGAGAAACTGAGGTATCACAACTTCTTGAGAGGAGAAAGTCACAAAGTGGTAGGCTACCCAGGGAAATAAAATATAGAAACAGGCAAGAAATTTCACAACCACTCTTTTCAGAAATGATTGAAGAGAAGCCCCCAGATTGGGTCAAAGTTTGAATATGTTATCATTGTACTGAGCTGTTTCAGGAGAAATGTTCATGTGATAATATCAACACATGGAGTTCTTACTAGTTATGAGAGAAGCTAGCCTCAGTGTAACAAAACCAATACATTTAGGTATTCATTCAAAGTAGGAAATATTATTTCACATTTGCAGATGAGGAAAAAAAAAAGCAAGAGGCAGGCCAGTATTTTGCCAAATGCTACACTACTAGTAAGGTTCAGATCTAGGTTTTAAAACTTTGACTCACAGCGTATACAGTTCATGGCTTTTCATCCTGTCTCTTAGATATACTAAAAGACCATTCAATGAGCTCATGAGGTATCCACTGTCACAAATAAGGCAAACAAATTGTAGGCAACACATGATTTCTGACTTCAGAAATTAGATATTCATACTCCCAAACTTGTTGTCAGTGGGTCCAATGGTATAGATTCATGGTATCTCCGGAGATGTAATCAACAAATAAGTTTTTAAGCCAAATACATTGATACAGAGTTTGAATTAGTGTGATGCATGATGGGGTGAATCTCCAAGATGTATTCTGTACCTCTGGGCCTATATAACCTCAATCATATCAAAAGGATTATAGTTCTTGTCTCATCAAGTTTGTATATAGATTAAGTGAGACAGTGAAAGACAAAATTTTTCTTTATGTTTTATCTGGCAGATAGTTGCTCACAACAAAGCATATCATTGAAGTACATAGCAGTTGTCAGTGATGATTTTTATGCAACACCATGCACATGAACTTCCAAAGATCTATCATCCAAGAAACCTTGACTGGTTCTCTACAAATAGGACATAGAGCATTCAGGTTGATTTACATGAAACAATCATGATCTAATGCTTATCACTGATGGTACTTAAAAATGTGGTCCTCTTCTTAGGTTGAAAAAAATTATAGCCTCTAGCAGATTGACCAGTTAAAATTTATAAATGTAACTAAATCATCAGACATATAGCTGAAAAAAAGTTTTAACACACTCTGCTCATCCTACTTCAGAGAAATGGAACACAGTCAAACAAAAAAACAATCAAACAAACAAAACTGAATGTTTCCAGGGCCAAGTAATGCCTCAATTAGCTGGTGCCTCTTATTTTCTAAAAGTCTCTCTGCTTCACAGGTTTGACTTGCTAAAGTAATCATCCAAAATTGGTAATGATTAGGGATGCCTTGTGCATGGGAATTAGAAGAAAGAACTCTCTCTCTCTCTCTCTCTCTCTCTCTCTCTCTCTCTCTCTCTCTCTTTCTCTGTGTGTGTGTGTGTGTGTGTGCGCGCGCACACGTGTTTCCTCATATCTGAGAGAAACCTATGCCACAGACTGGCCTCAGTAGTCAGCCTGCTCAATCCGCAGGAGAATCAGAGTCCTGGTACAGGTGGACTGGGAGTCTGCAAAAAGTGACAGACGCAAACACAAGGGAGTGTTGTATCTGAATGTAATGTCTCAAAGCGAGCATCAGACTTATATTACAGAAGGAGACAAGGAAGTTAAATGATACATTAAGGTCATTCAAGGTACACTGATGTTATCTCATGCAAAATGACTTTTACAACAAAACAGGGGAATGCATACATAAAAGCTTACAGGAACCAACTGGGATAAAAATCAATCTTAACAACTGGGATCAAAGGCCTAAGGTCACCTAAGGTCAGCTTAATCTTAGAAGCCAGGGGCAAGGGCTTCCTGCTCTTTGCCATAGTTCCAATTCTAGGCTATTGTATAGTCCACCTTCCCCCTAGCATTACTGAGAAGAAAAAATATAAAAATTGAGAGGAGGAGAAGTGAGACTGAATCTGGAAACGTCCTCTGAATGGATGCTTGAGAGGAGATGAAGACAACCAAGGAGTTAAGATGAAACAATGAAAAGAGCCCGACTGTGTATCCACTACCCATGACTTTTGCTTGAATAGCATGGCCAAAACTTCCATCTTCACAATGTAGGACCTTGGCAAAGGGAAGACAACAATCTTTCCAAGTATCTGGATGAGAACCAGAACTTGAATCCAAACCTAGTATTAATGCTGCAAACTGAGCCACCAGCTCTTAAGAAGCACACTCACCACAGAGTCTGCTTCCCCAAACCAAATTCCCTCTACAGAAATTGTACATCAGATAGGAATATCATTCCAAAGAAAATTCATGCAGGAAATTCATTTTGGGAAATAAACTAAAATGCATGAACATAAGTTTATTTTCACTTATATAGTCGGAATTTATTTGATAATTTTAACTGCATGCTAATTCATAAAATGAAGAGAAAATGAGCCAGGTCTTGATTTTCTGACAGTAATTTTCTTGACAAAATTGTATGATCAAATGAAATGAAATCTTTCACTTCACATTTAACTTTCATATCATGATTAGAAGGAAAGGTAATTTTTGTAAAAATATTTGAGAGATTCATCATTTTTTCCCTGAGGCATCTCTTAATCCTTTGATATTCAAATATCTCTCTTTTGAAGTTTCTGATCATCTTCCATGTTGATTTTCCCCCTTTTCAATTGTTAATTGGTCTAACTCAGGCAAATTCTCATTTGCCAATGGCATCAACCTTGATTCCAGCAAACCACAGCATGGCTTTCAACAACTTTGTGATATTAAACAGCTTTCACAGGACTGCAATTTCATTTTGCAGGTGATATGCATTGTATTCTTATTATGATGTGAGTTCTCAAAATATTTTATAACTTCAATGACAACCAAAACAACAACAGAAAAAATTATTTTGACAAGATGGGAAGAAATAAGGTAGACACCTTGGTAGACTAATTTTATAACAACATTTCTATTGAATTTTTTTGTGTAATGACATTTCTGCAAACAAAACTATCTGAACTCAAGTAATGAGACTCTCATAATAAGAATCCACAATATACAAATAATTTGAAATTCTCAAGGGTCCCAAAGCTGCCAAAGCAAAGACTAAGACAGTTAGCTGCTAGGTTTCAGTAGATAAGGAAGCAGGCAAAGGCATTTTTAAATAGAATTTTATGTTATAGTTTTATTCAACATATGTGCTACAGCTCCTGGTAACAAAGTATACCAGGTGGCCTACGTGTCTTATTACCATTATGATAAAAATAATATGACAATAGCAACTTGGAAGAAAGCATTTATTTGGTTTATGCATTTCACTCACAGTCTATCCTTGATGGAGTTCACACAGAGACTTGAGCAGAGCAGAACCTTTTCACAGGAACCAAACATGGAGGAAGGGTGTCTACTGACCTGTTCTCATGGCTTGCTCACTATGATTTCTCAAGCTACCAAGGACAAATTGTCAAAGGGTGGCATTAAGACAATTGGCTGTGCCTTCCCTTATCAATCATTAATCATGAAAATTCTCTCATAGAGTTGCTTACAACTCAATTTGTTGGAGGCATTGACTAAATTAAGGTTTTTTCTTCTTTTGTGCCAAACTGACATTAAAACTAACCAGAATACCAGATTTATGTGCTGGGTTTTTGTTTTGTTTGTTTTGTTTTGTTTTGTTTTGTTTTGTTTTGTTTTTCTCAAAATTTCAACGACTACATGTTGTAAGGTTCCAGGAGATGCTGTTTTCCTGTGGAATGCTATACCACAGATGCTTAATGACTTAAATGAAGCTTCCATTGCCTAAAGTGAATAAAGCATTTCTGAAATGTACTACCTTTCATGGAGTTAAAAGAACTGTATTGAATCCTTAATCTGTGGTTTTCTAATAGAGTGGGTAACTGATACTCCCATGAAGAAATTATGAAGCACAGCATTGTTACAATATGATTAATCTGAGTATAGCCAGTCTACCAATTATTCACTTAATTCCTGCTTGCTGGTGAAAAGAAGTAATATGAGTTTGCTTTCCCAATGGAGAATAAAATTACAGATGTCCAGTTTCCTTTCTTATGCCCAGTACTGTTCTGCAAAGATGATTTGTGCACAAAGATCTGGCAATGTCTTTTCTACCAAGATGCAATCCAAATGTCTGTGATAGAAAGAACTGCTCCAATATGAGTTACAGAGATCCTGCCTCTCAGGAGCTACTTGAAGAAAAGTAATGCATTGGCACATTTCCAGTGTCATCCAAATTAAATCTTAGTTTGGAATCATCAAACCTCTCTACTCCCAAGTCATGATTCAGCTCCAGTCAAGTCTACTCGTGTTTGTTAATGTTGTGTTGGAGGTGCAGAGGTGACTCATTAATTAAGAGCACATTATGGTCTTGAAGAGGATCTGGGTTCAGTTCCCAGCACCCATACTATAGCTCATAACAAGCCTCTAGAAATCCAATTCCAGGATATAATGCCCTCTTTTGGCCTCCTTGGGCACAATATGGTACACTTGTAGACATGTAGGCAAAATATCCACACACATAAAGTAAATTACAAGTAATTTCTTTTAAAAGAAAGACTATTGTATACGTTATTGTACACTTCTTAGGATCAGAAATGCACACATACAAACAGGTACACACCATCTCCCAGCTGCCATTTTCTGTACTTGGTTTAAGTTCTTGCCATTGTAATAGAACATGCCTGTGATTTACTCTATTAACACTTAGAACAACTCTGGGATGGAGACATTTCTAATTCTCACTTTATACAAAAAAAAATTAAGGCTAAGAAGATTTGCAATTATATCTCAAGTTATATGAAGAATCAATAATGGAGTAATAAAACTTGAAACCAGGACTCCTCAGCTTCTAACTTTATAAAATTTAATTTGCCTTACAAGGCATGTTGAAATATTTGACAATATACCTATTGTTTTTAATGTTATTAAATATTTATAGTATAAAAATTACTACAATAAGGTGAAGAAAACAGCTCATTAGGAATGTATTGGAGTAAGGATTCAGTGAAGTCTACCATCATAGATTCTCAAGATCAGAAGGGACATCAGAAGGCATTAAATTACACTGCACTTAATATCTACATTGGATAGTAATCAGAAATGGAGATTCCCAAATGCTTATTTTAACTCTTAAGATGTTAGGATGTTGATTATTATAGGACATCAGCTCCTGATTCTCAGATAAGAATAACTATCACTCCTGGGTATGCTAAGAATCAATGTTATATGCTAGACACATTCCAAATCGATATTAAAAAGAAGGCACATGTTTCTGGAAATAGCATAATGTTTGATTCGATTTTAATATCAAACACAAGACTTCAAATGAGTGGTATACTTTTAGAATCTGTTTTGAGCTATACTTCCTCAAATTCCTATGAGTACATGCACATTCTCTTTAGTCATAAAAATTTCCCGGGAGTCAGAAAGATGATGAGCAAGCTCTCAGCAGCCATCTGACTGAGATCATTCCACTGCCCTTTCTGATTCACCGAAAGTGCTTCCGCTGTTTCTGATGAGGTCTGCCTTTCCTTGGAGCTGTGAGTACTGAACTTTCTGTGGAAAGAGCCAATCTTTTACTAAATATGGTTTTCTGAAGAGGCTATGATCTTCTCTTTGTCTATTCAAGCTCTTGAAGCACATTATAGCTGCTCAGTCAACTGGCTCCTGTTCATATTTAGGGCACTTAAGTGGGATAGCTCTCTGTCCAAACCTATCTATAACCCATCCCACTGGCTTCCTGGCACAAATCAAACTTCAACTAGAGCTGTGGCTCAGGGAATATTTCTCCTTACCTGGGACCTTGGTCTCTTTTCTTGGCTGCAGGAAGCATTTTGACCACTCTTGTATGTGAATAGAAACCCAGAGCTGAAACATTCTGAAGCACGGGCAGTACCTTTTAAGGGAGTATCTTATAGTATTCCCACACCAATTTTAGAATGACTGAATATTTTCCGGCACTTCTGAAATAAGTCAGATTTCTGATTCTATAGATACCCCTGGTGCCTAAGCTTTCTGCAATTTAATGCCTCTCAAAAAATTTATGAGTGGTGATCAACTGTAAATGAACAGCAACTTGAATACTCTCACACTGTCTTTGCGCTGAGGCTCTGCCAGAGACTGACAAGTACAGAGGCAGATTCTCAGAGCCAACCATTGGACTGAGCAAAGGGTCCACGTTGGAGAAGTCAGACAATGGAGTAAAGGAGCTGACAGAATTTGCAACTACATAGGAAGAACAACAATATCAACAAATAAGACACCCCCCCACACACACACAGAGCTCCCAGAGACTAAAGAACCAACCAAAGAGTACACATGGAGGGATCCACGGCTCCAGTTGCATATGAAGCAGAAGATGGCATTATTGGGCATGACTGGGAGGACCCTTGGTCCTGTGAAGGCTTGATGCCCCAGTGTAGGGGAATGACAGGGAGGGGAGGAGGGAGTGGATGGGAAGGTGGGTGGGCAAACACCCTCATAGAAGTAGGGGGAGAAGGGATGGAATAGGGGGTCTCCAGAGAGGAAACCAGGAAAGAGAATAACATTTGAAATATAGATAAAGAAAATATCCAATAAAAGTAATTCAGACGAAAACAAAAACAAACAAAAAACAAAGGAAAAGTTGGACTGTAAGAGATGCTGTTGGTTGAACTCATTAGTAGTGATATCTTGAAGGGTGTTGTGCTATAACTGAAAACTTTAATAAATGGGCAAAACCCACTTGCCAAATGTTCATACCCTCCACTAGAACTGTCTAGCTTATCCATATACAAAACTCCAACTACAAATATTTGAAGGAAAATCTTTATCCTATTGATAAAGCACCATCATAATCTAATTGTTTAGGCTTCCCAGTCTTACCTCCTACTGAGTCTCAGTGCTCCTAATTATTTAGTTACTCAAAATATTAGCAAAGATTGTTTTCTCTGCCTTAAACAATCTTTATTAATTGTACAAATTACTTATCTACTCTCCCTGGCCCACATTAACTAAGAACCATCTTTGGAGACAAGTGAACTGGGTTTGAATAACTGCATTCTAATTGCTGTGTACCTTACTTAAACTATCTTTGAGTTTTGTAAGTTGAACTGAGCAATAATTATGTTATGTAATTGTTATGATTAGCACATTAAATACACTTTAAAAATTATTAGTACTGTACTTACCACAGGGTTAACATGTGGTTATTTCTCTTATTGTTGATATTGTTTTGACTGAGTTCTAAATTGCATCTGTCTCACTCTTAGGTTCCTTCACTTCCATTGTTCTCAAATAATAACCTTTCTGTTTTTGTAAAGGAAAATCTGGCAACCATTTTTTCTTCCGGAAAAGGCAAGTATAGTCAGCATTCTAAGCATTATAGACACTAAGATTTTTGCCATAACCCCTTAATTCTTCAATATAGCAGGAAGGAAGGCAGACATAACACAAAAATAACTTGGATGGAGAGTTTGGACTTTAATACCAAATACTAGCTTTTACTCAACTTGCAGTATTCAGTATTTATCTCAGTACTGTGTCAATGGGATAAATTTGACTCTCTGCTTTCTTTTAATATTAAAGTTTTATTGGAAAACATACTTTCCCATTAAATAATGTTTCGTCCATTGCATCTTTTGTCCTACTATGGTATTCATAGACCACACGGAGCCTACAGCATTTATTTCCTGTTTTTATTATAAAATGTGCAGCAGCCTGACTCAATGTTTGGTACATATTTGTTAGATGAATAAAACCTGACTAGAAATTGTGAAACCCAAGAACTTGGCCATACAACATTGCAAGCTTTGGTGTAAATAGTTGGAAGGAAAGAAGAGTCATAAATTCAGGAAGAAATAGAGGACAGAGAGTCAATAGGTTCTCATGGAATAAGGGCTGCTACTCAAGAGGCAGTTTACATTGTTTTGCTATGGTCATCACTGGATGAAAATCAACACTGTTATATCAGGAAATAAAGGAAAAGAAGAAAGGGAGTCAAGAAAGATGGATAATTAGTTCCTGGACATCTAGCTAAAGAACTGTAGACTATGTTGCCTTGTTGCTTGATTGGAAGAGGTTCATATCATTGAAGGTGATATGGGCATCTAACAGGGAGGTAGGTGGCAATGCTAAGATGACCATTAGAATTGAATGGTCACAGTAGAGCTTCAAATACAATGTTTGTCTTTTATTTGTCCAGCTTTCTTTCTGGCCCATGTTTCAAGAAGATCAGCTTAATGGTCTGCTTGTTTTGGTAATAACTACTCATAAAAATTTTAAAACACATTACAACATTTCACAGATGAGCAAAGTCTATGACTGATGAGGCATAAAATTCCACTCATCCTTGTTTGGCCAATATCCGGTCCACGGATACTTTTTCTAAGTCTCATCACTCTAGGATAAGTGCTCCTGATATTTCTCTTTTTAATCACTATTTTTGTATATGCTCATGTTTCACCAGGATACTTGGGAACCAACTTAACTAGGGTGCTAGTTGATGACTGCTTAACGAATTCATGTGAAACTACTTTTAATCAAGCACAAACTAATTTTTTTCACTTTCTCACTGTCCAGCTGCTACCCTGACAATTCCCACCATCATCTATAAATAACTGTCTCTCAATGTCAAATAGAGATCCCATGTATTAAATATGCCCCAAAAATATAAAGCCTTAGTGATTTAATTTAACTTGGAATGGAAAATTCATTTTCTACAAATATACATGAGGTTATTTTAGTGTATATGTCAATGGCTTTTTTTTTCATGTTGAGGGCAAATAAAAATGACCTATAGTATATACCTTTAAGCTGGGAGACTGACTACTTGTATAGGATATACTTGGTTTACTTCTCCAAGCAAGGTGTATTTTTCTATGTATTAAATACTTCTAGCCACATTCAACATATCCTTTAACCTTGAATACTTACCACCTGAGCTTCTGTTCATGAGAAATTTCTCCTTTAATCCATGATCTTTAATTCTGACCTGTGACTTTTTTCCTGATTTTAGACACTGAATGAAATCCCCTTCCTTAAGTACCTAACCTTCATAGCTTTAATAATAATATTTGTTCCTAAAAAGACTCTATTTTCATGTTCAAATCTTCCTTCAAGTTAGGCATTCCTGTGGTATTGAAATTACTGGTCCTTTCCTCTCTGCCTTATCCAATTCATTCATGTTGAATAAAAAAAAAAATCTAAGTGTCTCAACAGGCAATAAGCAGACCTGGTTACAGAACTGAAAGGCACAACTATCATATCTTTCTCTATTTGGATTCCTTTTAGTTTTCAGTGTCTGAAGTCAAGAGCTAGATGAATGTTAGTAGGATTCTATTTCCCCATTTTTGTGCATATGTTTGTTCAATTTTATCCTTTTATCCAATTAAATCCTCCCTGTTTTAATCAACTATAAAGTAGTCATGCCTAAAAGAAATAAGATGGCACTTGGCCTGTGTTCATGCTATGAGATGATACATCTTTATCATAATACAAAACTAAGAAATTGGCACTGATATATAGCTGTGATATGCCTAGTACCTTCACTAAGACTTAGCTAATTTTTATCTCAAAAAACATAGATGTTTTCATTTGTATTTAATAGAGAGTGGATCTAAGACTTTGGGAAAGGATGAATTCATGTTTGCTCCATGGAAGTATACCCATATATGAATGATTTTCCAGAAGACTACCCTGCTCTTTGATTCAAAGTCCTATTTAAATCATATGCCTTTCAACCTTAGGCCAGTGACGTATTTCTTTCTGAGAGTAAAAATTCTTTATTGTATTCCTTAATTAGTAAGTCCTAGAGCAGGGAAAGATCTCATAGAGTTTTCAATTCCAACTTGATCATTTGAAGAAAAATATGTACTAATATTGGCTTTCTAGATGATTATATTTCTTTCTATGTTAACATTAAGCATACTACCTTAGCAAAATTAATATTTTAGTTTGTAAAGGATCCTTTATCTTATTCATGCAACATGATGTTACCTATGATATCATGGTTATTATAGCAACACCTATGAGTTGGGAGCATTAAAATTTCAGTTACAAATAACGGCAATCAGTTAGCAAAGTAAGGCATCCTCAGATGCTGATGTGAACAGAAAGGGAAGCAACAAGAAGATGAGAACAGGTGTGCGACTTTTCCTGCCAACATTCCTTAGACCTGAGATGAAGTGGGTGTGAATGTGTGAATAATCCTTAAGGAACAAAAATAAGTTTCCTAATTACCCAACCAATAAAAAGTGACGAGTGCAGGGCAGATGAAAGAGCTGATGTATTCTAGTACATTCCGAAAATCAGTGTGGAAAGTCTTTGACTCTTAAGCGGCCTTTTACTCTTGAACAGTATGCTATCTCTAAAAGGAACATAACATTAAATAAATAGGACTTCCTCTTAGAATCTTATAAGCTTTCACATGGGAAAGTTCCTGCACTCCGGAAGCTCAGTTGTCTCATCAGTGAAAGGGGGTTTCTACAAGCATTATGAGATTGACAGGGATCCACAGGGTGTTATAGATAAAGCAATTGACGCACTGAACCATCTGTCTACCTTTTTCTTTCTTTTAGAAATGACAATTATCTTGTGTACTAAGGGTTGAATCTAATGCCTTCTGCATGCTAAGCAAGTGCTCTGGCACTGAGCTATATCCCAAGTCTAACTTTTCCTTTCTCTAGGCAGCTTAAATTTAGACTTACAAAAGAAGTCTGTGTATTCAGAATTGACCCTAACACATTACCCAAGAATGGGTGGTTTAGACAATTGAAATTGATTTCTCACATTCTGGAAACTAGGGGTTTAATACTAAGACACCAACAGTTTTGAAACCTAATAAAGGATCTTTTAGCTCTATTCTCACCTGGTAAGAATTTACAGATCTCTGTGACTTCTTTTGTAAGGACATTAGTCCTACACATGAGAGTATATTCCTCCTGGTAGAATCAACTTGTTAGGACTCCATGACTTGATACAGTCACCTTAGGACTTAGGTAGATAAAATTTAGGTACCCAGAAATATTAGATCATGGTAAAACATGTGGTATACTGTTGTAGAAATGGGAATAGCATGTTTTATATAATTTCTTATGTTTTGGCTATTTTCTAAATTCCAAAATTAACAAAACAAATGTTATCTGTTTAAAACTCATATAAATCGCTTCTTAGCCTTGTGGCTAAGATCAAGTGTAAAACTCATATAAAATAGATTTTGTTTCAATACATTTTACTTTGTAAGTTGTGTTAAGTATTCTATCTTTGTACATTTTCTATGCCTTAAAACTGAAGGTGGGACTAAGGATAAGTATCAGTGATTGAATGTGTGACTTGCATACAACATATTCAAAGTTGAAGTCCTTCTCCTTCTCCTCCTAGATGGATGATAGATAGATAGATAGATAGATAGATAGATAGATAGATAGATAGATAGACAGAGATAGACAGATAGATACATAGATAACATTTTTAAAAAATAGAAGTAGGAGAAACTAGACTTTCTGTTTCTGTTACTTCTTGCTAGTTATATTACAAGTCAAACTTATTTTGGTTTTAAGCATGGTGAGTTATACCAGTATATTCATCCATCACTGTAATCACAACTGAAAACTAGGTATTTGTTTTTATTCATCTTTATTTAATGTATCTTTTTCTCATTGAATTTGGAGAGAGAGAGAGAGAGAGAGAGAGAGAGAGAGAGAGAGAGAATCTTGTCTGTTTTTTGCCCTTCAATGTCATGACACTATCTCAGTTTCTAGTAGTATCTGTTTTCTATTTCTCCTTCCTCTCTGTCTCTAAATAGGTATGTCATTCTCTCCCTAAGCCCCTAGCTCCTATATCAGTTCTCTGTTTTATTGCTCCCTAATGCATAGAAGGTTTTTCTGAGGGACTTGGTTGCCAACATAATTCTGTGTGAATTACATTCATTTGCAAAACCTTTCACTACATAAAGGTGTTTTATTTAATTAGTAAAAGTTTTCTCCCCTTTGGTTCTAGATAGAAAATCATATATCACAAAGTCTGAAGAATTATTAGTGGTAAAATTAATCAAGATGGGAAAAAAAAAGCAGAATCCAAGTCCAGACCTCTGTGGAACTTGCCATGCCTTAGGCTTAGCTGTGCCTTCTCACTGCGATGCAGTCCTCAGGAGTCCTTGCACCTTTTCTTCCTCTGAAGCAATAATGTGAGGAATGCTGTTATTCACTCAGGTGCTGAGTGCATTACTACTGCTGAGGGACCCAACAGGAGAACAGGGAACTTAGAGAGTTATATATCTTAAGTATAAAATAAGCCACCTGGGAGCCTCACTACTAGTTGTGAAGAAATATTTTTCTCTTTTATTTTAGGAAGAAGATGGTTGACACAGTGATAAAAGCTTGGATTTTTTTCATCTAGATAATGTCAAGCATACAGTGTTTGGGATACTATTCAAAGATTATCATGTGATTATACATGCGTGATGGCACAAGACTTGGGAGATAAAGACAGGAAGATCACAATTTAAAGGACAGTCTGGGTTACATAAAGAAGCTTAAGTCAGACTTGACTACACAGTGAGACTCTTCAATCAAACAAATAAACAGACCAAACAAGAATAACAAAAATTAAGTCTTAGAAATAGTAATATGAACCTTCCTTCACAGGACCAAGGGCCTGATGACCAACTAGGCCATCCTCTGCTCCATATGCAGCTAGAGCCACGAGTCCCTCTGTGTGTTTTCTTTGATTGGTGGTTTAGTCCCAGGGAGCTCTGGGGTTACTTGTTAGTTCATATTTTTGTTCCTCCTAGGGGGCTTGGTCCTGTGAAGGTTCTATGCCCCAGTATAGGGAAATGCCTGCCAGGAAGTGGGAATGGGTGAGTTGGGAGCAGGGAAAGTGGGAAGAGGATAGGGCATTTTTGGAGGAGAAAGTAGGAAAAGGGCTAACATTTGAAATGTAAATAAAGAAAATATCTATAAAAATAAATTTATAATTGAATTTTGTGTTCATTTGAAAAAAAAGAAAGAAATTAGTTTATGCTTATATGAATGGGAACAGAACAGAGAAGCAGAATGTGTTCAGAACAGGGAATAAGATGAAACAATCAGTGTCTATATGCGTGATGTTAACTAATAACTCTTTTTTCTTACTGCTTTTCAGATCTCCGTTTCCACTGCAATGAAATGGGGAAAGAGATTTGTCTTCATCTTTCCCTGCAGAGCCACTGTCAGAGATACAGGCAGAAATAAAATTAATTTTAACATATTAAAACTATGCTTTACGCTGATTCTATTTCTTAAGATTCTCAGAAGGAACTTTGTCAAATACCAAATCAAGCATCAAGATGAAAACAGAACATGCAATCATCAATCCCACATGCTCTATTTACTGTGCGGATGTGAGAGGCAGCTGTCAGGAAGCCAGATGAATATTGGTCATGCACATGTTGGGCAGCCGTAACCTGTGGAAATTCAAATGTATCCGGAACTTCAGTTACAACATTCAAAAAAATAAAAAATAAAAAGAGGAAAATAGAAGTAAGATATCAATGTTGCTATAAGAAGACAAAAGATTCCTAAACATCTGTCTGAAGATATTAGCAACACATTGCTTTCTCAATTACCTTAGTATTTCTACATATCTGTTTCTGGATGGCTATAGCCTAGGCTGCCTTTCTTCATTTATTATTCTGTGTCTTTGCACTAGTTTTTGTGTCTGGAATTCATCATCTGGGCAGTCCTTGGCAAGTATCAGATGCTATGTAAAGTAGCTGGCATACTCTAACTTACTTAAATAATGTATCCTGCCAAAGTCAAACATTATCTCCAGGTCACCAAGGAGGTTAAAGGATGAGCCATAATCCAGTATCTAAGCCCATGCTCTTTTTTCCTCTTTAGCTAGAGCTCTTTCCTTACCAACTCACTGCCATGTCATTCTTTTTCTAGGGCGTTTAGGAAGCTACAAATTCTCCCTGTGATCTGAGATCAGTTTAAAATTCAGTTGTAAAGTATGTAAGAACTGGGCAAGCTCAAGGCCAGGGTGGGTTTCCAAGTAGTAGCTGATATATTATTGGCTTTTCTGCCTTGTTCTTTTTCAAATATAAGACAGTGCATGAGCCAGCAGGAGTCATAGTCTAGACTACGGGTAAACTGTAATAATAATACTTTGCATCAACAGGGCACTACTCATCTAAGACATCCAAGAAGTAGGTCCACATTAATTAAACTTCAAACATCAGAGTCTTTAGGGTCAGGACTGTACCAATTTTGGAGGCAGATAAACTGAAATGCTAATGACTCTTACAAAGAACAAAATCAAGACAGATCATTTGTCGTGATCACCTCTGAGGCAGATGATAGAAGCACGGGCTGTGAGTTAACCCAAATAATCATTACATAAAATTGTATGGCATAGAAAGTGATGGCTGTGAAGTCAGCAGAAACAAGTTTCTCGGCTGAACTTTTCATTTGTTATCAGTGTGAATAGAGCCAAGTCACCTTTCCTTTCTCATTCTCCATGTACTGAAGAGCAAAACAACAACAACAACAACAACAAAAATCTGCTGAGTGCTGCCTTACCAGGATCATCTGTTCCTTCAGGTGGAAATATCTGAACATAGGTTTTCAGATAATTCTTCATTGTCTTTGTACCAGAGTGACCCAGAATCAAAGGGGTGAGAAGAGAGTTTAGTTGTTGGTAGCATCATTTAAATTAATATAGATTCACAGTCCTAACCTAGTTACTCTAATTTACATATGACATGAAACACAAATACAAGACTTTTGAATAGTCCTCAGTGATTCTGATAAAACTGTTTCTCTTCTGATTTTTGTATTGTTTCCATGAATGAAAATAAGACTTTCCTACATGCTGATTTGCCCTCCACCTATCTCTTATAACCATCCCAGCTATTGCACCACCATGATGGTTAATATTAACTGTAAACTTGCCTGGATCTACAATTGATTTAAGGACAAGCTTCTGGGCATATCTCTGAGAGGTAATATTAATTGACTTAGCTCAAAAGCATGGCTTTGAGGAACCATCTAGCCTAGGTATTTTGAGATGTGAAGAACTACTTTGAATGGAGCAAAAATCTCAATGTCCTGGGGTCTTGAACTGTGAGAAAAGGAGAAAATGAGCTGAGCACAAGGATCTGTTGTTCTCTGCTTCCTGACTGATCCTCTTGCCTTTCTTGACTTGGTAGACTTATTGTCAAACTGACAGCTAAGGTAAGCCCCATAACTTGGTTTTGTCAAGGTATTTTACATCAACAGTAAGATAGTAAGAAGTACATTAACATGTACAAAAGTTCTTATCAACCACTTATGCTCAACAACTGATGTTTATATTGGGTAGAAGACAGTCAATCCACTTATGATGAACCACAACCACATAGAAAAACTACAGTCTTCTTGCTTAAGTATTAAAGTAATCTAGTGTTGAGACAAGGTTCTAACTATATTCTATGAAGTACTTAACAATGCAAAAAACTGTGAAGATCTAAAACAGTGTGGAAGCCACTCCCAGAGAATTTCTTACACATGGGTAAACAATTTGGCACTCAATTTCAGGACTTCTCAAATATTCAGAAAATATTCTATGAAACCTGTTTTAAAATATGTTAGAAATGAGATGATTGAATGAAAAATTACATTTTCAGAAAGATGTGAGTGATAGGAAATATGATCACTGTTTTTAGATGTATGAAATGCTGTCATTTAAAAAAGACAATAGACCTGTCGCTGTGGCTCCTGAATGAAATCACAAAGGCAGCACATTATGATAAATCCAAAGTTAGAAGTTTTTAAAGACGTTTTAAAGATGAGTTAAATCTCTTTATAGAGGTAGTAAGCTCATTGTTAGAAGAGGTACTTAAACAAAAGATGGGAGGCATTGTTAGAATGGTACAGATTTAATTGTCTATAACAATCTGATTATCTTCATGTAAAATAAATAAGAAACCCTTACAAGTGAACATGTAGTTATGGAAAACTTCAATACTGAAATCTCTAAATCATCATAGCTTAATAGCAAGAGCATTAAATATTACCACTAGGAGGAACATAAAGAAGTGGAAAAATGTGGTAAAATCAGAACCAAGATAATCTGGGTATTAGGATTACAAAATGTGAAGGTGCTTTCTAGTAGTTATAAGAAATACAGAAATCAACTCTAAAGAAAGGAAAATCATAGTCATATTTGGATATATAATAAAAGCGCAATGATAATTGCATTAAATAAAATGGTATAACTGTTGGCTGATTTCTCATGGAATGAACAGAGATGAGAATATGAAACACCATTTATCATGGTTAATCTTCATTTTCAAGAATTGTTTGGCATTGGAATCACCTAGCAGAAGCACCCCTTGAAGAATTTTCAGAGTTAGTGAAGAAGAGAAGACATACCCTAAATGTGTATAGCACTGTTCAGTATACTGGGGTCCTGGACAAATCAGAGAAAAATAAAAGAGAAAGGAGAAAGCAGTAAACATCACCCATCTCCTTCCAAAATGGAGACACTGTGATCAGCTGCTCACACTCCTTCCTGACACAGCTACTGCATGCATTTTTAAATGACAGTATAAAATGAAGGAAGCAGGCAAAAGTAGCAGGTAGGCCAGAACCTAGCTGAAAGTCAGTCTGTCCTGTATGGTAGACTGTGGCAGTTTGTTCTGTGTGGCAGAGGCTGGGGAGGAAATCCAGCTGCTAAGGTTTTTTGAGGAAAGATGTTCTTGCCGTAGAAGATTCAGGGTCCAGCCTTTGTAGCTTAACGGGGCAAGAGAATCCTGTGAAGTTTTGTGTTTCAAAGAGCCAACCAAGCCTTGTGAGACCTGTCATGTCAGAAGTGCCCAAGGGAACCTCCATTGGAGACCCCATCAGGTGGCAGTGGGGTTGGGACTATGTACAGCAACAACCTCAACAAGAGCTAGAGAAGTTGTCAAGTCTATCCATTCTATCCTTGCACATACATGAAATTTCAGGGAAGACTGTCTTTGGTCTGCTGTGGGATTTCTTCAAGAAGATTTGAAAGAGGATTTGATTAAATCTGCAGAAATTGTTGATTGCAAGGTAAAAAATGAACCCTTCTCTAAAGTTTCAAGAGGGTTCAGGTTTATCCTCTCCACTAACACTGCTAGTGTGGCCAGGTCATTCACTCTAAATTGGCCACCACTACAAAGAAAGATACTGTGAAGAGAATGTGCCTGGAAGGTGTGGCGTTTTAGGTCACAGACAGAGGAAACAATTAGAGAGGACTTTGTTGGAATCGTAAAGTTTTGGAGAATTTGGCTCCCAATAGATCTTTGGTTAAACAACATGTTTCTTGATTGTTTTCTTTCTGTTTTGTTATGCTTTAATGAATTTTTAAAGAAGATACAGTGAAGAAGCCTTTGGAGAAAAGAGACTCAAAACTCCTAGTGTAAAATGAAGGTGGCCAAGCCCAAAGAGGTATATCAGGCATAGCAACATGACTGAATGTTATAAAATTCTGAATAGAAGAAACTGGAGGAAAGATAGGGGTGAGGTCAGAGCGAAGATCCACAAAGTGCACCAGATGAAAATGGTACTCACACATGCTTTCTTAGGATGGGGGAAAAATATCACACATGTGGAACAGATACAACTGCCTCTGACTGCCCTGTGTGCATTTCGTGTAATTTTTTTACCCTGAAAATCCTGTTTAGTCATGTTCACCATTTGTGGATCTCTACTGTTTTAAATAGCACTTTATTATCTTAGAGACCTAGAGACTAGAGCATGTTTGGGACTCACTTAGAAGGAGATTGCACACTAAGCTTCCTGCTACCACTGCAGCCTGGTTTGTGAGTTGGTGTTGGATAAGTTACATTTTATCTTGGGCAAAACAGTGTTTCTCTTTGTCTCTCTGTCTCTCTCTCTCCTTTTCATCTCTCCATCTCTTCTTATCTGCCCTCTGCCCTTGAAACCTCCCCACCAAAATAAAAATAAAAGTAAAAAAGGAACTGAGGAAAAAAAAAAAAACTAAACAACCAAACAAAGAAACAAAACAATCCATCTGAGTGTGGAAGCTGCAGTGTGTCACAGTGTTTCACATGGTTGGTATACCCTTTTTCTCCAAACATCTTTACTTATGAATATTCATCTTACTGAGTCACTAGTCTGGTTCCAGGCCTCTGACTTCTTCTACACTATCAATACTGGATCCTCACTGGGACTCCTCTGGGATATCCAGCTGTTTCCCTGTGTCATGAAGATACTACAGCTTTGGATCTGATGGAACAGCCCTGTCACTCACTATGGCAGTTCATAGATGAGGTAGATGTTGGAGGGGGCCAATCTAAAGCCCTAGATATGGCCCTGGGTGGTAGCTGAGTTGGTCAGTCCTCCAATTCTCCTGCAGACACACCACCAGGACAGCTCTTCAGCATGTCTCCAGGTAAATCACCCAAGTACCACAGCCAGTAAGGGGTAGGGTCAGCTCTCCTGCTGTCATGCCCTCAGTCTGGCTCACTCCTGTTCCTGCCACCAGAGTAAGCTCCACTGTGATGCCCAGGAAAGTTGATGGACTCTACTGTCTGCCCAGATATTTAGGGGTTCTGGGGCAGGGGGCATCTCTTCCTTGCCCATACCACCTTAGGGCAGAGGTAGCCAGTTGTTTTCCACTCATGCCCTTGGGGACAGTTTGCCTGCCTACTCCTCCATCCCCTTGCTCTGCCACCAGGTCCAGCTCTACTGCACCGCCCATGCAGGTTGAACAGTTAGCTATCCTAAGTGCTGTAGCATTGAGGGATAGGGCCAGCCCTGTAAGGCCCTTGGGCATTAGCATGTTCCCAGATAGCAGCCCAGACTAGAGATATCCCCATAGATTTTGCCATGGATATCCACACAGGACTGTGCTTCTGCAGGGCTATGAATGCAGACATTGTCCTTAGTAGTAGCAAGGGCAGGGGATTCATCATGGCCGCAAGTGGTAGGGCAGGCTACTCACATCAGTGTATTCTCCACCCTTTCTCCACCTTTCTTCATAGTGCTCAAACCATTATGCTTCTCTTTCTCTCCCATCTTTTCACCACATACTTGTACATTATAGTGGCGCCAATGTGTGTGGGGGGGTCTTTGGATGTCTTCTGCCCATCCACTCCACTCTGTTACGTTTTGTTGTTGTTGTTGTTTGAATTGTGTTTTTTATTACATATTTTCTTTATTTACATTGCAAATGTTATTTCCTTTCCCATCCCCCTCCCAGAAACTCCCTATCCCTTCCCCCTCCCCCGGCTTCTATGAGGGTGTTCCCCCAGCCATCCTCCCAGGCCTGTCTTCCCACCCTCTCAATCCCCTACAAGAGGGTATAGAGCCTTCACAGGACCAAGAACCTTTTCTCCCATTGATGCCCTAAGCAATTTCAATGATGAGGAAATATTCCAATTCTGTCTTGCTCAAGAGCAGAGGCAGCCATCTTACTCGTGACTTGAAACTACTTGATAACTCAGTAGTTTCAGAGATTTAGTCCATTATCATCATGGTGGGAAGCATGGCAGGGTGCAGACAGGTATACTGCTGGAGAAGAAGCTGAGATTTCTACATCTTGATTCTCAGGCAGCAGGAAGTGACATACTTGCCAGGCTTCAGCATGTGAGATGTCCTTTCTTTGGCCTTTAAATTTTATATTATTCGTGTCATTTATGTCCTGTAACGGAAGTGGCAATGTAATGGAAGTGACAATTTACTGTGGTTTGGGGTTTTTAATTTTGTTTAGTTGGTTTTTGTTTTGTTTTGTTTTGTTTTGGCACTTTTTGAGAATCTAATATCAGGTATTTCATACTGTCTTGCTATGTCCTGAATGTTTAAGCTTTCAAGCTTTGGTGATAAACTGAAACATCTTCCCCACCAAAAAACAATGATTAAGTTCAATATCTGTAGTTTTGAGAAAGTAAAGTAATATGTCTATGAAAGGCTGGAATTACAAGGATCACAGAGGTAGTTCATTACCTGAAAACTATAGATGTCTACAGGACAGGGATAGTAAGAAATGCTTTCTATAAGAGTAAATATAACACATAATTTTATGTTTTATTAATTTTTCATGAATGTTCATGACTTGAGCAAAAACTATACTGGTCATGTATATTTAAAAATATGAAATTCAAGATACCACACTACAGGAGGGTGGCAAATAGAACCCTAATGCTCCAACATTTCCAATTCATTTAAGTAGTGACAGGAGATTTGGCAACTGTAATAATGTAAATATTCCAATGGAACCCCTCAGCAATCATTTAAAAAACAAGAACAGAGCAATAGCTGAAAAATAAAGAGAAGAATTAGAATGAAGTACTCCAGAAATATTTGATGAACTCAGATGAAGTTAGGAAATGACAAACAGCAAAATAATTTTCAAAAACACATCTAAACCCAACTATAGGAATAGTATTAAATCAGACTGTACTCCACATTACAAATAAGAGACTGAAGTTGTCAAACAAACAAACAGACAGACAACAACAACAACAAAAAAGACAGGGCAATGCCACCAAGTGGTACTTTAAATGTGAGGTCAAGGAAACTGAGAAGAAAATTGTGAAACAAAGCTACCACGGAAACAGTAAGATTAGAAGCTGAAGTAATAACATGGATACCTAATGAGACTCTCTTAGGGAATAGCAAATGTCATGTTTTTACAAAAGAAAATATGTATTAAAGCTAGAGAAAGTTGCAAAAAGGCTCTTAGGAGGGTCTAGATGCTCTTTACTCAAATTCACAGAATATTAATGTTTATCATGTGTTTTCAAGTCTTTATTTCTCTGCATCTTAGTTAATTTTCTCTTGTGCTCTGATAAAACCCTAACTAAAAGCAGCTCAGTGAAGAAAAGGGTTTATTTCCTCTTAGAACTCCCATTTCACAGCTCATTGCTGAGGGAGATGAGGGCAGAACTCTAGAAAGGGACCTCAAAGCTGTAACTGAAGCAGAGATCATGAAGGAACACTGTTCATTCACTTGCTCTTCATGACTTGCTCATGTTACATTTTTATACACCAAAGGATCACTGCTTATGGTGGCATTACTGACGGTGGTTGGGTGCTGTCCAATCAATTCATGAGAATGCTCACAGATTTGCCCACAGATCAGTTTTAACAGACACAACTTTTTGATTGAGGTGCCATCATGCAAATGACTTTAGCTTGTGTCAAGTTAAAAATCATTAGCAAAACCATCCTTTTTCCTCTATCCCTCATCTTCCCTCTGATTTTCTTTACCTGTCTTACACACACAGACACACAGACACACAGACACACACACACATACACACACACACACAGAGAGAGAGAGAGAGAGAGAGAGAGAGAGAGAGAGAGAGAGAGACAGACAGAGAGAGAGAGAGAGAGAGAGAGAGAGAGAGAGAGAGAGAAACAGACAGACAGACAGACAGAGATAGAGACACAGAGAGAGAAGCACTGAGAGATCTTTTTACTTATATCCATTGAGAATAGCTTGAAAAAAATTCTCTAAAGTTTTAAAATCCTTCATCATTCCTTTGTCCAATTTCTCACATATAAACTTCAATGTGTTGATAGTGAAATACCAAACTCAATACTGAATCTGAATTATTATTTATTCTGTAGGTCTACTTAATTTTTCTCATTGTCACAATAAGGTTTTCTTTTGTAACAAAAATATTTTGTTTTCCTAGTTCATAGTTGAATCATGATGTTACCCTAAGATCCTGTCAGTTTGTCTCACTTCCACTTCTATTTTAATAGATAGATTCCTCAGTTTATAGCATAACAAGTGTTAGAAAGCTGTATACATTCTCTGGTAAGGCACTCTTCAAGTTGAACTTAAATGTTACTTTCTAGTTATGTTCTTTAGCACTAATGGTATTGGGAATGATGATGTGTTCTTATCAAAACATCTATTTCTCCTCTTTTTATTGTTTGATAATTTTATAAGTTTATATGATGAATATAAAATTTCAACCTCTGTTCACCTACACCATCCTCCCCTTCCTTCTCTATAGGTCTCCTTGTCATACTTCTTCTATTTTTGTTATATAAACATTCATCTGTTTTCAGGTATTTTCTATTAACGTTTTCCTCTGAGTTTTCTATTTTCCGTTTTCTTATAATGTGTATTATGGGAAGAAGTTTTAAGAGCATCAAAATGTGTCATCACTCATTAAAATTTTACCTACTGTTGTGAGTGAGTCATTGTTGCTATAGCCCTTATCATAGGAGGTCAAGAAAGACAACAGTTTACGCTGAAAAAATAATCAAGTCATTCAAAAGAAATAGAAGTCATGAGTGTGCTTTTGCCTAGCAATGGAGTTTAAAACACATGAAAAAAGTGACAAAACATGAAGCACATTGATATTCTTCTGTAATAATAATAATAACATTGATTTTGTTTTCTGTTGTTATGATAAAATCCTTAGGAAAAGTCTCTTATGAGTGAAAAGGATTTTGGTTATTGTTATTATTATTGTTATTGACTGGTTGGTTTATCTCATAGTTCAAGGTATAGTGTAACATGGTATGGAAGTCTACATAGAAAAAGATTCCAAAATAACTGGCCATATTCTTCCCATAATCAGAAACTAAAGATAGATGAATGTCAGTTAATGCTCAACTTCATTTTTCCATTTATTCAGGTTAGGATCCCATGAGCAAGACAATGTTCATCCATAATTACGATAGTTTTCCCACATAAATGAATATAATCAAGATAATCCCTCATGAAAATTCAGAGGCCCCATTTATCAAATCTGTTAGTTTGACCAAAAATGATGCCACACCATACAACTGAGTGTTATACATTTTTCAAGTACACATAAAATGTGCTCTAGGATAAACCCTATGCTGAATTATTAAATACCTCAATAATTTTTATATGGTCAATATTTCACAAAATTTAGTCTTTAGCCAATTGACATTATAATAGAAGTCAATGTCATATACAAACTCCATACAAACATAACTGTAAAAGAACTAGTTATTTGTAATTTTAAGTGCTACTAGAATGAGCAGTGAACTCATTTAAGAGGTGACCTTATAAATGATTCTAAACATAGATTCCACAATGGGGTGCCCTCAGGGAATTTTTGGAGAGAAACACTATATATATCTATGACAACTTGATATTTGCATATTCAGCAGAGAAATTTACAGGTGAAGAAAGACTGACAACTTGAATTAAACATAGGTAAGGGTGTTTAAATTCAAGGTTTAGTAAAAGACTCTATCAATGAAGGAAGGAAAGCATGGCCAAGACACTTGACATTTTTCCCCTGAGACAGTATGGTCATCCAAAACAGAGCTAACATAGTGAGCAGTATACATCATAGAACTTGCTCATCCCAAGGTTATGGCTGCTATCCTTGTAGGACTTGGGAGAAGGAGAATATTTCAACCTAATTTTCCTGGATTCCAGCATTTAGATTGATGACATTATGGTTGCTTCAGGGAACTACAGAAATGAAGTAGCAGCAGTGGTAGCAGAATTACCTGGTGGCACATCCCACATAAATGCCATTGAATCTTTATTAGAGTGGGATCAAGATGCTTCCGAGCAGCTGACCTCAGGAGGCTATTTCTGCCAGCAGACTGCAGCATAAGATTGCATATACATCTATATGCATGTTTATATCATTTATATATTTTATTTTGTTTTGTTGTATCCCATAACTTTTTTTCTGCTATGAGTGTTATTTAAGTAAGATGAATTTCTGTGTGTGCATATATATTAAATTTATATATAGTGGTGCTCAGAGCAAAGAAGTTTCCTTTTACCATTATCCTTTTAGAGTGCTGCACTTTCCCCATTATTTAGAGAAAATAAATCAGCACTTAAAAATGATCAGGGAAATAGAGGTGGGGGAAAACTGCACTTGATTTGTTTCTGCCAGGTGATGAACTTCACACTTGCAGGGGAAAAAAAATGAATCTGAGAATACAGCTGGGTGTGTTAAGAAGCAGTGTGCTAGTCAAAATCAGAGTGCTAAAAAGAAAGAGGTGGAGGCGGGAGCCATTAGGAATTAAGAAAAGTGGTTCAGTTGAGTCCCTCAAAAGGTCAGGCAGCTAAGAGTCCCTGCAGGGTGAGAATCAGTAGTCACACAATTCAGCCCACACAGGTCCACATGAGTGACCAGAATAATTGATGATATAAGACCCAGGATCTGCGTAATTCTTAGCATCTTAAGCCTCCCACAGACTTGCAGCCAACTGTCTCTGTGTAAACATAACAGAACTCCAAAGATGCAGGGAGCATGTGGACTTAAAATGGTTAGGATATCAAAGGAGGATGCATGACTGGAAAGGGAGATATTACCCATCCAGACATCCCACACTATAAGTTTTGAGGATAAAGCAATGATAACCCTTTGACAACCTAAATTCCCATTTGTCTGAATATATGTGCAGTGTAAATAGTTAACCTGGAAATGATACAAAGACCCAAGACCTAAATATATGTACTCTTCTCTGAAATCTTAGTAGTGCAGGCTCACTTATTTACTACAGAAAACATGGCTGTTCTCGGTGCAGATGTTGGTGTAAGAGTGCCTATTGGAAAGATCAAACATATCCAAAAACTTTGCTAGAATCTGATACTTGCTTCCAGAATTTTAAAGCACAATAGGATCAGCAGGTATTAAAGAGCACACATGGTTGGACTCATGACTCCAGTTGCATATACAGCAGAGGATAGCCTAGTCTGGCATCAATGGGAGGAGAGGCCCTTTGTCCTATGAAGGCTCTATGCCCCAGTGTGGAGTTATGCCAGGGCCAGAAATCAGGAGTGGGTGGGTTGGTGAGCAGGGGGATGAGGAGGGTATAGGATGAGGGTGTTTTTCAGTGGAAACCAGGAAATGGCATAACATTTGAAATGTAAATAAAGAAAATACCGCCCCCCCCCAAAATCAGCAGGTATTAATCAGAGCCAATTAGTGATTCAGACTTGACCAATTGAATCCACAGATTTCCTTGCCTTTAAAGGAATTCAGATGTAGGTAGAGAATAAGAGGCTACAAAAGGGAGATTGGAGCTGTTTCTAATTGCTATTGGGAGGAGCTGAGCAGTTTCTCTCAGAACCAACACAGTAGATTCTGGGTATTGCTTCTAAATGTTTTCTTCCTTAAAACAACCTGGTCATCTGCTCCAACATCCTATAGTGTTTACTAGAGCTTGGCTCTTCATTCTCCCCACATTACACCTGAATTGAAGGATTATTCCTTAGTATATAGTGTTATTCATGGCTAGTAAAACCTTCAGGAACTGGGAGTGATCACTGTTGCCTTGCCTTTGGAGGGGATACTGGGACTCTAGTCCCTCATCTTGGCTTCCTCCATTTCATTTACTTGCAACCATAGAGGGCGCTGGGGAAACCTCTACCATACCCTTCTTCCATGATATATACTCTCATTAATGCTCAAAGCAACATGTCTATGTGTTCATAAACTGAAAGTTCTACAACTATATGCAGAAAGACTTTCTGCTCTCTTCAGTTTAATTATCTTAGATACTATTCATGGGCATAGACAATTAACAGTTCTTTATCTTAAATCTGGCTCTCATAACCATTCAGTTCTCTTAACCATTTCTCTGTTTCCTTCACATCTGGGCATAGGAAAGTCAGTCTCTTAAGATGGCTACTGACTGGACTTGAGGTATTACTCGTTCTGTCTGGGTGTGTCATATTTACAAATACTGGAATTCATTCACTTAGAACTGAGCCTAGTGGTAAGAATCATGAACTGAAAACAAAAACAACAACAACCACATGTCCTCTTCAGTTTTTGCAACATAGACAAGTCAGCAAGGGACAGTGAACCAAAGTGGTCAGCCAAGGAAGAAAGATAGATCCATGGAGAGTGGATGGAATAGAAACCCATGGGGAACAGTTGTTCTGCTGTGAATCTGAAATGTTCCCTGCAATCTTGTGTTTTGAATGTTTGGTGGTACAGTTTTGTGGAAGCTATGGAACCTTTGGGAGGACTTATTTATTGAGGACAAGTTTTCATCAGTCATGTCTACCCCTGTTTCCTGTGATACTTTCAGCTTTCTGGTTTCCTCCCAGAGGGAGCCATGAGAGAGCTTTTATACACACAGGTACATGAACACCCAAACACACACAGAGACACACACACATACATACACACACACACACACACCCTCTTGATTGATTTCCCTATAAGATGATGGACAGAATTTCTCTGAAATCATGACTCAAATTAAGTTTTCTCTCCTACAAGTTTTTTTTTCTCTCAGGTACCATGTTCACAGTGAAACAAAATAACTAATATCCCAGATATTTTTCCTGGAAAGTCTTAGTTTTCTCTCAGAATTTATCTATGCTTCCCTTAGCCCTCTCAAATGCAGAACTTGCTGGTATATAATTTGATGTGAAGCCATTCCACTTCCTCAGAGATGAGCTTAGTTTTGATTAAAGAGTGGAAATGGAAATAATGTAACCACTTGCCAGGTCATGGTTTTGACAAAGAAATGTATGTCCTTAACTGAAATCTTTCTGTCCATTATGTTCTGATGGGCACAAGTGCCAGTGAACCATGCTAATTGTCTATGGGGTATGGAAGCCAGTAATGGGAAAAACACCGAGTCTCTTGGGCTGCTATGGTGTTCTTGTACAAATAAGATTTGATCACTCACTGCCAGATTCACAGTGCAAGAGGATTCATTTTTTGATTGAATATATAGATATCTGCTTGTCTTTATAGAGTCTTTCTGTAGTAATCCTTATTCTATATCCAAATTAAGACGGAGAATATGTGGAAGAGAAATTAACATTTTCACAAAAGCTTGACTGAAAGATAGGAGGGATAATTAAGATGAACAGAAATTGCAAAATAGTCTCCAGAAAGAAAATAACACGTTGAAGGCATAGTGAGATGAAGCAGTGGCCAGATGAGCCTATCACTAAGTCTGAACATCCGAGCTCAGTCTTTAGAACTGATGTAGTAGAAGAAGAGAACTATTCTCTGCAGTAATGGGACTTCTGTTTCCATACTGTTCCATGGTATATATGTACACATGTGCATATGTACACATAAATGCATAAATAAATAAATAATAAAATGTAAAATTAGATCTAATTTTGGAATATTTGTGCATGTGAGAATGAATAAATCAAAATGATTCAACTTTATGTGTTATTGGAGGTACTGAACCCATGTACTAGTGAGAGAAGATGGGTGAAATGAACAGTGATCAACTCACAAAATAATTCTTGCATTTCTAAGAACTTTAGAATTTATTCTGCTGATATTTGGGAGACTATCAAAATGTGAACACGCTAAAGAGAGCTAGGACCATATATGTCCTATAGATAATGGCCCATTTTGTAGATTATATAAAACTAATAGCAGGACTTTAGCACATACCATCATCCAGTGTCTCTGGGGATCATATATATAACTGTGACAAAAGCAAGATGGCTCTCTATCAGATATAAACTCTGAAACATGAGTTAAATTAGATTACATATACTTTATATGTGTAAGTGTATGTGTTATGTAATAGTGTACAAATTCATGTGCAGGTATGTACTAGTATATTTGTGAAAATTATACATATATGCATATATGTATATGTATTTATGTGTAAGCTTATATATACATATATATGTGCGTGTATATGTTTGCAAGTGTGTTTGTGTATTACAAAGAGAGGGAAAGTGAAAAAGAAAGAGGAGACAGAGAGTGTATGTGTGGGTATATATATATAAACATATACATACACACACATATTTATATATACACACACACATATATACATATATATGTGTGTGAGTGTAAAAGTAAGCATGTTAGAAAGCATGCATTATGTTTTTGTATGTTACTATGTGTATGCATGTGTATGTGTAGGTATGTGTACATAAATGTACATAAACATGAAAGTGTGTAGGCTTGTAGATATTGGTTATAAGTTTTTTTCACAAGTGTGTGTGTGTGTGTGTGTGTGTGTGTGTGAAGCATAAGTGAGCATGTGTCTATGGGGGTTATGTGCATAATTTTATATATATATATATATATATATATATATATATATATATATATATAGTATGAACATTTGTAAGTATGTAGATGTGTTTATTACATGTGACTGTGTGAATATGCTGTACGCATGTGTGTTTTCAAATGTATGTGTTTTTGTTTTGCTTTATTTCTTGTGTTCTTACAGATCTTCATGCATGCAAGGAAGCACCCAACCACTTAATTACATCCTTTGCTCTTCTGAATGCCCTATTTGAAGAAATATGTAAGTTGCCCATACTGTCTGAATTTTCTCTGTAGCCCAGGAATATCCTAAACTTATAATTCTAGTGTTTAACTTTTCAGTAGCTGTAATTACAGGTTTGAGCCAGAAGGTCTGATCATTCTGTTTCTCTTAGTAAAAACTACCTAAATGAATTCCTACTTGTTTATATAGAGATTGTCTGCTGTGTTTGTGCTATTGTAGCAGAGTTGAAGACTTGCACAGGAATGTAAAAATGTTTATGGGTACTGTTCATAGACCATTCATCTTGTGACCAGAATGTTCCCAGAATGACTGCAGAGGCCTCATGAACTCATGACTTTTTCACAATCACAGCATTTCTAGAGTTAACATTTAGTATACTTAGCCTTTATAGAAGATATTTTATTCCAGATTCTACTAGCACAAGACAGTTTAGTAACTGTTACCCTTCATAAAACTCAAGGCCACTTTTTATGCCAAGCATAAAAGTTTCTTTGCTCATTGAGCTAATATACTTTGTGTCCCTACTATGTGCATAGTGAGACACACCAATGAAATAAAAAAACCATAACATCAAATCAGGTATTTAGAAACTAATCTTATAAAAGACATTTAGTTCTCACATGGGTCCACAGGATAATGAAAAGCAGGATGAAATTTTGATACCACTGCCTATACTTTTCATCTGCACTTTTACTGAAGAGAGAGAGACAATTCATCTCTAACATTTCTTCTTGGGAGACTTGAACTACAAGAAGAGCAAAACCTCAGGGCAGACCCAGATGAGGATATCTCTGCACTCAGTGACTAGAAAGGTGACACATCATCAGAATCCACTCTATAGGACCAGTGAGAGGCCAATAATGGTAGCACCACACCTTAGCAAGAGTTGTTTAATTCTGTTCATCTCTTGACCTCTCTTTAAACTAAAATACCAGTACCCTGAATATAAGCTTAGGGTTACTAAGCCACATTTTTCTTCCTCTTTCCATTCAGGCCAAATGGAATATTTTCCCTTTCTCTGCTTCTCACTGTTGACCACCTCTCTGTTATTGTTTTCAAAGCAGATTTTAATTGGCATTATTGAGATAGATGGCCAGCTGGATTCTGCTTCTTGGTGCTGCCAGAACATTGGCTTTTATACTAAAATTTTCAATGGCAGAATCTCCAAAGCTTAAACAATAACTAGTATAAGAAGGTGGTGGGTGATATTTTTCCTAGTCCATTGGTGATTCTATTTAGTTACAAACATAACTGTGTTTGCATGTATTCATGCATGAAGAAGCCAGTAGTGGTTTGCTCATGATTCCATAAGAAAAGTGAGCTGACAAAAGGCCTTAAACAATAGAATTCATTCTTTCTTCCAATGACTGCAAATTGGCGGTATATTGTCAACAAATATAGGATCTTATTGTGCCCCACTCTTTTTTTTTTCTTTTTTGCAAGTATACTGGATACCTTCTCTATTGGGTGGCCTCCTGTTGTTTGCTTAGTACATGTACAAATCACTTTTTATAAGAACACAAGTCTTATTGGATAAGGATTCCTATTATTATCTATTTTCACATTAGTTACCCCTTTAAAGGTGTCCAGATATAAATGAGTTTCTGTGGTTAGGATTTCAGTATAAAGATTTGGAGCAAACACAGTGATATTATATATCATATATCAATATCCATTATCTAAATCAATATCTGTACCTATAGCTCTGTATCAGGAGTAGACACATACACACACACACACACACACACACACACACAAACACACACATACACGAAAACATAGTCTCTATTTTTTGAGATTTTTCTAAGCTAGTGATAGAAGCAAGATCTTATCTAAATATAAACCCTGCAAGGATACAGCACTCCAGGAGTTTAAATTTAAATTGAAGAAATAAAACATAGTCAAAAATAAATGCTATATAAGTGTTTGCAAAGCTTAGTGAGAACATTAGTACTTGAATAAATGAAGATGTGCTCTCCCTGTCATGTATATATAGCAGACCCCTGTAGAATCCCAGTAATCCTAAGCAGAAGCAAAAGAAGAGCACGTGTTGTTGTCGGGACCACAGAACAGAAGAACCATAGGCTAAGAAGAAGAACCATAGGCTAAGAAGAAGAACCATAGGCTAAGAAGAAGAACCATAGGCTAAGAAGCTGGACTCAGCTGCTTAAGCTACAGACTTGATAAATCGGAACTTACTTTTGCTATCAATTACCATTACAGAGTTGTGCTATTGGATTTTACAATCCTAATCTGATCAAAAATGTATCCTACAGACTCGTTCCAGTTAAAAACAGAAAGGGGTCTGGAGTTCTATGAAATCAAGAAAGGTACTGATGAAGTAGGGTCTGGATCCTCTAGACAGTGATCAATCATAGGGTCATGCCAATTTTAATTCTTCATAAACTTCATATCACTCATAGAAAACATTCTGAAGGTTTGTAACTGAAGTAAAAATCCATTGTCATTACTGGGCCTTGTTTATGATTTGACCTTATTCAAATTTTCTGTTTACTCACCGGTCTATAGTTATCTAAAAGTAAACCTTATTCTAAACTATGACAGAATCTTGCTCCAGGAAATCCATGCTAGTTGTAGTTTATGCCTTACCCTCATTTGTGAACTTGGCTGCTTCCTTCTGGTCTCCCAGCTCTAAACTTCAAATATCACTTTCTTCACACTCAAATGATTTGGCTTCACAAATGTTACTCATCATGGGACTATCATTCTGTTTGGATTTCCACATAACTCCTATTATGATCTGAAGAGATCTTCTCCATATGTTGGTTTACTGAAATATTTCAACCCACCCTTCTACAACCTATGCTCTATGAGACAAAATTTATCTTCCTTGATGCAGTGTGAGACTCTGGATTTTTTCAGGCACATGGTAGGTACTCACTGCATATTTACAACCTCAAAGGGATGTGAAATTCACTACCGCAGGGTAACTCTATTAAACAAACAAATAATAAATGGAAAATATGTATTTATAGTTAAGAAACTTTAATTTCTTTAGTCAGATTATTTTGAAAGTAGGGAAAATGAGGCTCAAGAAACCCATCGGTCCTTTCCAAGTCCCTATAGAATCCTGAGTCCTCTGCCTCCTAGAGGCATGCCTTTAACATTTACTGAATTTCTTCTTCCTTCCTTCCTTCCTTCCTTCCTTCCTTCCTTCCTTCCTTCCTTCCTTCCTTCGTTCTTTCTTTCTTTCTTTCTTTCTTTCTTCTTTCTTTCTTTTTACTTTCTTTCTTTCTCTTACATCTAGATTGAAGTCCCCTCTCAGCCCAGTCCTCTTCTCACGTATCCCTTTCTCCTAACCCCTCCCCTTCTCTTTTGACAAAGGGAAGGCCTCCTGGGTATCAACTTTCTCTGTCACATCAATTCACTGCAGGACTAGATAAGTCCTCTCTCACTGACATCAGACAAGAAAGTTAAGTGAACAGGATTCACAGGCGGGCAACAGCTGACTGAGTCATCTTAGCATGTCCTAACATGCAGTGCTGATAACTCCATGAACTGTGGAAGTGGAGAAGCAAAGGGTGATTGCTCTGCTCGTTCCAAGTTCCTTCAAAGCTGCATCTTGTCTTCTCCACCTTGTCTAGCTTGCCTCACCACGTTCTTCATCTCCTACAGTTCTTTTGGAAGGGATTGCTTATTTCCCATTATTACTTATTACCAATCCAAACAAACACTTTAGTTTTCTCCAACTCTAGAAGGAGGTATTTTTTAAAAGGCCATCTTAATTATACATAAGCAAGGGAGAATCACAGAGGATCCATTAACATAATAAACACAAATCTGTTCTCGGCATCCCACAAGCAAAGTAATATAAAAACAACCATTACTTGCTCCTCAGCAATTGGCAGGTTTCTACTCTGAGGGCTTCATCTGGTTTGCTGAATTTGGGGGCTACTGACACTCAAGCCTTCCTTACAGGCAGACTTTGGCTTTTAGAAAGAAGGCAACCATTTTTGGCCTCGTAGTCGTCTTTATTATTATTTTAGCTATTGATACCATGGTGTGGCAGCAAAATTATATGAATAATGTAATATAAAACAACCTTTTAAGTTGAAGTTTTATACCTCACTATGCTCTAGGGTATTTGGAATTTCTGCTTCTTTCCTGCTGTAAAGTACAACTGTGATGCCTCTACTGTCTCTCCCAATAGAAAAATATTACACTACATTAAAGCTATAATTTACAAAGTCTCACTGTCATTTTCTTCTTCCGTCCAGATTTTTAAATTAGTGTTAAGTAAGATCCTGTCCAGATTCATGAAATAGTCTAATTTTCATCAATGTTAGCCAAGAAGGCAACTCTTGATCTCTGCCTAGAGATAGATGGATAAAAGAGACATGGAATACATTGCTCAAAAATTCTTAAGCAAAGCAGATGCTAAGCATGAGTCTAAGTGGAAATTGGCAATCATGTAGCTTTTGCACCAGGAAGATGAGAGATAGAATCTTAGGTCTGTGAAGCTCTAGCTTGTGACCTTGAACAAGTAGGCTATCTTCTCTGGGTCCATATCTTCTTCCATGCAGTGTTATTATCTTTCATCCCACTCTATTATACAGTACAATTTAACATACTAGTGTCCTAATATGATGGCTAATATCTCCATATCTCCTTTCTGATGTCAGTTCCTTGTCTTCATGTGTCACTGTGTTAAATCCTTCTTGTTCACCTAGTTATTCACTCACCATGAGAAGCTGATATAACTGGATTTTCCCTGGGCCTCACTGCTGCTCTACGAGCCTGCAGGCTTTGAGTAGTAAGTGTTTGCCAGTTGGCAGGGAAGAATTGCGTGCTGGAGTGGGGATTGAACTGTTGCCATTGGAGATGGTAACAGATGCTTCCTGGTTGAGGCTGAGTTGGCTAATTCAGGGCTCTGTGGTTTGAGACAGAATCTCAATTATTCCCAATTATGAGTGCACAGCGACAGCTGCTCTTAACCCAACCACTGCTGACAGCAGATGACCTGGCCTTATTCAGTTAACCTGGGCTTGAGACATGCATAAGCTTTCCTACTGTGCATGCCTTCTAGTTCCTTAAATCTCCCTTCCAACTCATGATCCCATGCCCCTCGGCTTCAAACACTCCTGTGAGCCACCAAAGGGCTTGACAGGGAGAACTAAGCTAAAATTTCAGTTTTACTTCAATCTAGTGATTGACCTTAAACGCTTATGATTCTCAAATGATGATAACAGCTTGATTCTTGTGATGGTGAAAGTGAAGTGACAAGAATGAAAGGGTTTCACAAATGAGGAAGAACTATCCAATGTCCTTTATGTCACAAGGGTCACTTCGCAGGTTGTTAAAGCTCCTTAAAGCCAAGTAGAGAGAATGTTGATGGGAAGGAAGAGTGTTTAGAATATGAAAATGTGCTATAATGAAAAAGTCCTCGTTTTACCTCTCAGAACTGACTTTGATATTATCAGCAGACTTCATACCACACAGTTATCGGAGTCCTTGGTAACCTGTAAAGTGTCGTGTACACGTGAGAAATTATTATTATGTGCTTAGGGCTCTTCTTGGTTTGGCACCAGTTGAGTCAGCTAATGCTCTGAGCAAGAACAATCTGGTTCTCTTCTCTTGGCAAAGAATGCAAAAGAGAGCAGTTCATAGAAACTGGGGCAAGAGAGAAAACTCTCTCTCTCTCAAACATATACGTGTGTGTTTGTGTGTGTGTGTAAATATGCACACCCACAGAGAGACCAGCAAATACACACACACACTCACACACACACACACACACACACACACAGAGAGAGAGAGAGAGAGAGAGAGAGAGAGAGAGAAAGAGAGAAAGAGAGAGAGAGAACTTCACAGATTACTTCCAGTTCAGCATCCACACTTTCATAGAAAATCTTAAAAGGTGTCTTAATTTCCTAACAAGTATATGGGATGTCTGGTCATGACACTCACTGCCCAGATATTATTAAGTTCTAAATTAAGAATAACTCTCTGGTTCCAGCAAGCCTTGTCACATTGTGTAGAGTCCCAGACAAGGATGTCTGGTAGCTCTGTCTTTTCTCCAGCCTTTCCTCCAAATCCCAGGTCAATCTGTCTTCAAACTATGTTAATTTAAAACAGTAAAAGTCTCATTAATCCAATGCTTTATTTTCAATCTCTCTGATACTGCCCAATACAGACCATCATACTATTTTTATTTTCTCTGTCAGTCCTGGGAGACTTCTACATTTGCTCCATCTGTCTGTGTGTGTGTCTGTGTGTGTCTGTGTATGTTTGTGTGTGTGTGTGTGGGGGGGGGGGCTATGCATGTGCAAAAGACTCCCCTTTACTTAAAACAAAAGAACTTCAATTTATCTACAATAAATATCAAATATCTTACCACAATCAATAGAATTTTGCAAAATTGGGACCTATGTAGCCTCGACTCTATTCTCTAAAACCATCTGAACTCCAGAGACAGCTGCTACCACATTTGGGGGACCAATTTTACTGATTTCAAGGACCATTTTTACTGATTTCAGACTACTTACGTACTCTTTCATCCAGAAGTATCAACAAGATAAACAAGGTAGTGCCCTAGCCAACCTAATTAACTCTATGTTGCTTCTTCTGCAGATAACTAATTTATATGTCACTCCATCAGAGGCATCGTCCTAGTTAGTTCTTTGGATTTAGCAGGGTCAAGATCCATGCTGTATTAACTTCAACTTGACATACACTTGCATTGATTGGATAATCTGATTAATATTTCAGAATACGTTAAATTCTTGGAAACATGCTTGCTTCCCTCATAGTTCTAGATTCCCATAATCCCATGATTCACATCACACAGATATTTAAATGAATAAACATGGATAGGCACAACGAATGTATCATTTCTTATTTCCCTGTTAGAAACTGAAACAAATATTGCTTTCTTATATTTTCAAAAAATAATATAGAAGAAATGGGGATTATACTTATATGATATGGTTAAAGGACACCATCTTGTTAACCTACATAATATTGCCTAAGATAAGAAAAATCGGGCATTGCTTGAGCTCACACAACAATTTCGCCACATTTTTGTTCCCTGAACATGTTTAAACATAGTTTACTTTTTAAAGTTAGGTAGTAATGTTGAAATTTATATATAGAATATATTTACATATAGTTGCTAACAGGGCATCTAGGAACAATATGAAGAACATAGGTACTTCACTGTTGTTATCACTAAGAACAATGTACATTGTTGCAGAATGTTTTTCCTGTGGAAAATCTGGGTTCTCTTTTGGTATGATAGTTGGAGTGTTGTTATAGTTTGAATCTGAAATTCCATAGCCCAAGGATCATTTTCCTTTCGGTGATAGAATACATTTTCATTTCAATGATAAGGGTGGGTCAACAAGTACAAAAGTGGATATGCAGATTTGAAGGTTATACCAAGACACCACCCCCTATTCTCTGTTCCACTCTCTTCCTTCTGTAGCACACACACACAACACCAGTTACATAGTTCTTGCATTGTATTTTCCCTGTCTATGTTGCATGAGAAAAAAATCTTACCTCTTAAAGAATGTTTTTGTCAGATACTGAAGTTACAGTGATGACACAGTTACTGACATATATGTCTTTCCAAGATAATATTCCATCTTCTAGTCAGAGTTCTACAACATGGTCTCTAAAACAAATCCATATAGAAAAGAAAGGTATTTGCAGTTTCATGGCTGTTAATCAGCACAGCACAGTAGTTACAACTGTGATGTCTGTGATACAGCTTACTTCAATTCCCAATCCTGTCATTTATTAACCTCAGGACATCAGGCAAATACTCAACTCTTCTGTGTGTTTGCTTAACTCATTCCTAAAAGAATAACTGGATTTCCTTGTGAGGTTTGTTGCATTAATATGTAAGACATCTAATACTTGGCAATTACTATTCATATATTGACTGTAATTGATATTAGTTTATGGATTTTTCAGATGTAATTTAGATCATGCACACCTTTTCATTCTCATATCAATTTTCTCTATAATTAAGAATTTCACACACATACACAATGAAGCATGAGCATACCAACCATGCTGTAAAAATGCCTTCTCAATATTTTTCTTCATGCCCAAAAACATGTTCTGCTCTCACCCTCCATAGAGAGAATTCTTGCTGATGTGGGAATTCAATGCTGAGAAGCTTAAATGGTCAAAGTCCTAAAAAGATATGAAGTATTCAACCCAAAATAGGATAGTGTTATCATTCTGCCTCTAAATCAGAGAATTTCAGAAAAAAAAAGGTAGAAAGAATGTAAATATACCCCTCCCAGGTCCTCCTTCTCTCCCTCCACACTTGTGATTGCTTTCTTCTCTCTCCCAAGTGGGACTGAGGTGTCCTCACATGGGCACTTCAACTTGTTGACCTTTTTGAAATATATAGAATGTATCTTGGTATTCTGTCCTTTTTTTTTTTTTTTTTTTTTTGGCTAATATCCACTTACCAGTGAGTACATAAGATGATACCATGCAAGTCCTTTTGGGTCTCAGTTACTTCACTCAGGATGATATTTTCTACTTCCATCCATGAGGATTCAGGAGGTCCTCATTCTTAATAACTGAGTAGTATTCCATTGTCTAAATGAACCACATTTTATGTGTCCATTTTTCTGTCATGGGACATCTACGTTGTTTCCACCTTCTGGCTATCACAAATAAGGCCTCTGTGAACATAGTGGCACATGTGCTCCTGTGGCATGGTAGGGCATCTTTTGGATATAGTCTCAAGAGTGGTATAGCTGGGTCTTCAGTAGATCTATTTTCAATTTTCTGAGGAACATCCAGATTTATTTCCAGAGTGGTTGTACCAGTTTGCAATCCCACTAGCAATGGAGGAGTGTTCCTCTTTCTCCACATCCTCTACAACATGTTTTGGCACTTGAAGTTTTGATCTTAGTCATTCTGATTGGTATAAGGTGGAATCTCAGGGTTGTTTTGATAAGCATTTCTCTGAGCACTAAGGACTTTGAGTGTTTCTTTAGGTGCTTCTCAGCCATTCTAGATTCTTCAGTGGTGATTTCTCAGTTTAGTTCTATATCCCATTTTTTGATTGGATTGTTTGGTCTTTTGGTCATTAACCATTAACTTCTTGAGTTCTTTATATATTTTGGATATTAACCCTCTATCTGATGTGGGTTTAGTGAAAAAAAAAATTCCCCAATCTGTAAGTTGCCAATTTCTCTCTCTTTTCTCTCTCTCTCTCTCTCTCTCTCTCTCTCTCTCTCTCTCTCTCTCTCTCTCTCTCTCTCTCCCTCTCTCTCTCTCCCTCTCTCTCTCTCCCTCTCTCTCTCTCTCTCTCTCTCTCTCTCTCTCTCTCTCTCTCTCTCTCTCTCTCTCTGTCTCTTATTTTTTTTTAAGGAGGAAAGGCTTTATTTGGCTTACAAATCTATATCATTATTCACCATCCAAGAAAGTCAGGCCAGGAACGCAAACAGGGCAGAAACCTGGAGGCAGGAGCTGATGTAGAAGCCATGGAGGGGTGCTGTTTACTGGCCTGCTCGTTGTGGCTTGCTAAGTTTGATTTCTTTTCTTTTCTTTTTCTTTTTTTTTTTCAAATACTGAAAAGTACCTATTATTATTTTCATTTTTTAATCTTTTTCCAATTTTTTATTAGGTATTTTCTTCATTTACATTTCAAATGCTATCCTGAAAGTCCCCCAAAATGACTATATTCTTTGCCTTACAGAAGATTTCCAGTTTCACGAGGCCCCATTTATCTATTCTTGATCTTAGAGCTTGAGCCATTGGAGTTCTGTTTAGGAAATTTCCCCCTGTGCCAATGAGTTCAAGACCCTTTCCCACTTTCTCTTCTATTAGATTCAATGTATCTGTTTTATGCTGAGATCCTTGATCCACTTGGACTTGTTTTCATTGCCGGGACAGTGGTGGTGCATGTCTCTAATCCCAGTACTTGGGAGGCAGAGGCAGGCAGATTTCTGAGTTCGAGGCCAGCCAGGGCTACACAGAGAAACCCTATCTTGAAAACCAAACCAAACCAACAACAAAAACAAAGAATTGTTTTCACTATTCTGGGTTTTTTGCCTTTACAGATGAATTTGAGAATTGCTCTTTCCATGTCTTCAAAGAATTGTGTTGGGATTTTGATGGGGATTACATTGAATCTGTAGATTGCCTTTGGTACGATGTGCATTTTTACTAGGTTAATTCTTCCAATCCATGGGAAGATCTCTCTATTTTCTGAGATCTTCAATTTCCTTATTGAGGGACCTGAAGTTATTGTCATATAGGTCTTTAACTTTTTTGGTTAGAATTAGCCCAAGATATTTTATATTATTTGCGGCTATTGTGAAGGGAGTTGTTTCCCTAATTTCTTTCTCAGCCTATTTATTCTTTGATAATTATGTGATGAGAAGATTTTCATTTCTGATCCCATTTATTTGGTGTTCTATGGGCTTCTTGCACCTTTATGCCTATCACTTTCTTTAGGTTGGGGAAGTTTTCTTCTATGATTTTGCTGAACACATTTTCAGGTCCTTTTAGCTGGGAGTCTTCATTCTTCTCTATTTCAATTATTCTTAGATTTTCTCTTTTCAGTGTATCCTGAATTTCCTGGATGCTTTGGGTATTTTGTTTGTTTGTTTGTTTGTTTTTGGTTTGGTTTTTTGAATTTTCTTTGACAGTTGTGTCAATCTCTTCTACCATATCTTCTAAACCTGAGATTCTCTCTTTTACCTCTTGTATTCTGTTGGTAATACTTACATCTGTAATTCCTGACCTCTTTCCTAGTTTTTCCATTTCCAGGTTTCCCTCCATTTGTGTTTTCTTTATTGTTTCTACTTCCACTTTTAGGTCTTAGATCACTTTATTCAATTCCTTCCCCTGTTTACCTGTGCTTTTCTGTATTTCTTTCAGTGAGTTATTGATATTCTCCTTAAAGGACTCTTATCTTCAAGAGATAGGATTGTAGTACAGATTCCTGATTTTCACATTTTTTTATTGGGTATTTATTTCATTTACATTTCCAATGCTATCCCAAAAGTCCCCCACACACTCCTCCACCCACTCCCACTTCTTGGCCCTGGCATTTCCCTGTACTGAGGCATATAACGTTTGCACGACCAATGGGCCTCTCTTTCCACTGATGGCAGACTAGGCCATCTTCTGATACATATGCAGCTAGAGACACGAGCTCCAGGGGGGTATTGGTTAGTTCATATTGTTGTTCCACCTATAGGATTGCAGATCCCTTTAGCTCCTTGGGTACTTTCTCTAGCTCCTCCCCTGGGGGCCCTGTGATCCATCCAATAGCTGACTGTGAGCATCCACTTCTGTGTTTGCCACGCCCCGGCATAGCCTCACAAGAGACAGCCATATCTGGGTCCTTTCAGCAAAATCTTGCTAGTGTATGCAATGGTGTCAGCGTTTGGAAGCTGATTATGGGATGGATCCCCGGATATAGCAGTCTCTAGATGGTCCATCCTTTGGTCTCAGCTCCAAACTTTTTTTTTTTTTTTTTGATGTATTCAGGGCTTGCTGTGGTGGGAGAACCGGCTTCTGATGATGTCCATACTTTTTGGCTTCTGTTTCTTATGGTCTTCTGCTTGCCTTTTGCCACCTGAATATCCCTGGTGTTTGTTGGTCTTGGTGACTATCTGGAGTCTGCCTCTTTTGTCCCTGGGTTGCTTCAGTTCTTCCGGTAGACCCGTGACCCAGGCCACAGGTATCAGACCACATGTAGGGCCTTCCAAATGGGGTCTCTTCTCAGGGGCCGAGAAGCTGCTGATTTGTTGCCCTGGCTGCAGTAGATCTCCTTGGAGGTCTTCAGACAACTGGTCTGAATGGATGGATCAGTATATGGAGTCTTCATGGGAGCAGACCAAATAGGAGTCTACCACAGCACAAGGACCGGGCAGAAGGGGAGTGGTGTTCAGGACGGCGGGGGGGGGGGGTGGTTTAGTGGGTGAGGGGTCCAGAGTTCACCAGGCTCTCATCAGCAGCTCCAGGACGTGGCAGAGGCGATGGGGGTAGTTCTTACTAACTGCTCTGAGTGTGGCAGTCCTCTAGCATGGATCAGGATATGGAGTCTTCAGGGAGCAGACCAACTCTATATTTTTAATCTTAATAACTAACTTTTAATCTTTACCCTTGAAGTGCATACTAACTCACTGAATCTGTAATGCAATTATGAACACTTTAGGTGCTTCTTGTGTCAGAACCTTCATGGGTCTGGCCAATGCAAAAATTTGTCAGTTCTATTCAAATAACTTTTTAGGTACTTGTTAATTGATAGGAAATACTTAGTAATATTCTATTTGGCTTTACAAGTGTCATAACGTGAGTTTTCTCATCTTCTTACTAGTCATTTCTAGTATTAGAAACAATAGATAAAATTAGTTGCACACAGTCACAGTGAACTAGTTAGGGAATGTTTCATTCCCTTTGGGACTGAAAGCCTCCAATCCATCAGCTGCAACAATGTATAGAGAGAAAGAACTTGTTAGGAAATAACATTTGAAAATTTAAGACATTTCCCCTGGATTAGGAGACCATGAGTACAAATTCAAGATCTAGGATTAACCATGTGATTTTGAGTCTGCTAATTAATCTCCTAAGCATAATTTACTGATCTTCAAACTGGTGGAGTATCATGGCATATTTTGCATGAGCTATCAATTTGACAAATAGATATGAGCCACAAGCTATAGCTAACTCATAGCAAGTGGCAAATAAATATCAGCTATTATTATGGGCACGTCTACACCTTCATCTCAGGAGAAAAAAAAATCTCAATTCTCCTATTCAATTAGACATTATTTATTGAGCCAATGAAATTCAGACATATGACTCTTTTCCTAAATAATTTGAAGATACGTTCAAGATACTTTCCACTTGATCTACATGTACATTCAGTACAAGAACTCTGCTATAATGTTTATGTTTTTACATATTATTGCTCTACAATTGAGGAAGGTGTTGGGCTCTGAATGATTTAATAAGAAGTCCTTTTAACAGCATATCTGAACATTGGGCACAACCAAGCATTTTTTGAGAAGAAACTATTCAACTAGTCAACAAAAAAACTTCAGGAAATTGAAAATTGCTATCAGTGTATTTGTCTCCCAAGAGAAACAAATGTGTGTATGTATGTACGTATGTATGTATATATGTATGTATGTATGTGTATGAATGTGTGGACAGCAATATACATTGAGAGTCTCAGAAACGCTTAAGTGTTCACCTTCTGTCACAGTTATACCTATCTCTTCATCTCCAACTTGAAAATTATCATGCATAATTATGTTGATTATGTTGTGTCTAAATTGAACATGCCCATCTCTGCATATTATGATCATTGGTCAGAAATATTTCTTACACAATCACAATTCAATGTGTAATTAAAAGACTACACAATCCTCATCTCAATGACAACATGAAAAGAAATTAGAGTTAATGAAAGTGTGTGTGTTAAGCATGCATGAATTAGAATATCTATTTCAGAGAATTAAATGAATGATGCCTGAGTTCTGAATTCTTAGTTATTTTATTTAGTTTCCTTTGACCTCAAGATTTGAATCAACGCCAAATTATTGAAAGCTAATTTTTCTCATTTCTAAAATGTGCTATCTATTCTAAAATCTAATCTGAATAAATCATCTCTTCAAGCTTTGGCTTATTTATTTGAATAGACAAATAATAATACTTCCTTTGGAATTCATGTGAGAAAATGTTTAGATCAACAGTCCCTAAGAATGTTCTTTAACGTGCTAATTACAGACTATATAAATAGATATTCTAGGATAAAATAACATCATCAAATGTATTTGCAAATTGTTAAGTATACTAAGCAAAATAACACATATTTATTTAAGCTAGAACTTTATATAGCAATGTGAATTTTAAATTATGTATGCATATATACATGCATATATATGTAAATATAAACTTAGTGACTGCTAAATATATTGGCCATAAAATTTATGGCACTCAGGACCTTCACAACAAAAACTCAAACTGGGGAGATCGAGGGAGGGGTTATAAAAAAGGAAGAGAAAGAGAGAGAGAATGTAGTTTCTTTATATTTTTTACACTGAAATGATTCAGAAAACATCTGGAGTCAAAAGCTCAAAATCAACCACCAAAACTGAGTTGCTGTTTATTCCCCATTCTGGGTTATTATTCAGTGCCCGTATTCCCCAAATATAGAATTAGATTCTTCACATATCTCTGAACTAACCAATGATCATGATAATCTGACAAAAAAGATACTTTGGGTAAATATCTTCACCCTGGAGCCTAAGGTCACCTCTACATTAGCTCATAGAGTAGATAAACAATTTCTGTTCTTATTTTTAGAATGGTTCTAACTTAGGAAATATGGAACACATATACTGAGTCATATTCTTTCCCTTAGGGTGAAAGATCAGGACAAGGATAAATTCTGTGGAAAGATGATTTAAATGATCATGTTAAAGTCCATGTCACTGCAATCCCCCTGAGAGGCCTCTGTCACTACTCATATAACACATCATTGTAGTAAACTACTTAGTAAATCCTGTTACTACCTAATGATTAGCCCAGGAACTGTCTTAGAACCTAAATCAAATTTCTGATCACTTGAAAAGTTTGTTAAACTTTGGTCACAGAATCAGTGCTGTGGGATGCTTGGATAAATTCTACTGAGTATTCTTTATTTGAATACACAAAAATAGATATATTTCCATATACTATACATCATGTAGCCCCTAAGAGTTATACATATTTATTAGTTTAAATGCCACTGAAAAGACTTTCACAACTTTTTCACCAATCCATTACTGTTATTTTTTATTCTCTCGGAAGACATTAATTTATACTTCAAGGTGTCCTTGTCCTGTTGCTTTTCTCAAATCGTCCCTAGTTTCTCAGCCCGCTCTCTTTCTCCTTGTCACCTTCCCTGATTCTTCTAGGTGAGCCTCCCCATCTAGATGATCCGTTTCTCTTCGGTATCAAGGCAGCATCTGTCCTCATCCACATGCGCATCCCACTGGATTCCCACATCTTCCTCTTTATACCTCTCTTCTAACTGTGAGTCCCTGCTATAGGATTGCATTCTCAAATATTGTCTCACTCAGTAGTTACACATGTACCCTTTCATTATCCATATTCATAAGCTCATAAGAATATTCCATAAATCAAAATTCATTGTGAAGCACATTAACAGTAACCCATAATGCTACTCAGTTCACTGGGTGGAGGAAGCCACCGGGTCTTGCAGTTTTCTGAGAAAAAAAAAGATGAGGTGAGAAATGAAAGGGCATTTCAACTTCTGCTATTAGAAATATACTGTTAAGTCACATTCCTACAAACATGCTGGAGTGTCTGTCTCCCTAGCAGTCTGTCTCAATGCAAGGAAACAGCAAACACGTTTTTTTCCTAGAGTTTTTCCTTATTGTAGCAAACCACCTTGTTTTCTGAATTATTGTCAAACATTCTATTCTGTTACCTCAAATCAAGGTCATTAAGGCAACAAGGAGCAAGAGCTAAATATTGATTTTTACAGTAAAAGAAAAAGAGCATCTGGGAAATGATATTTATTGAATGTCTCCTTCATGTCAGCACTGCATTTGATTTTGATTTTTTCTGAGCCTCAAAATGTTAATGTACACATGTTAATTTGCTCCAATTATTTATATAATGCTAATAATATATTATTATATAGAGCAAGCTAAATTGGAATAATAAAATGTCTGAGACTTCAACAATTGAAATATATTAAAATTACTGCTATAAATTCAATCCTCAAATGAAAATATATATATAATTTGAAAACAGGGTGAAATTCAAGTTATCACTAATGTCTGAGAGTGATATACTGCAATTATCTAACTATGGATAGAGGATGACAAAATTAAAGATCAGCTATTGGGATTTGAACTGGGATTTGTGGCTCCTGGAAATTTCAGTGTTGTTTAAGGACTCTACTAATTAGCACACCCTGCACTGAGTCTTTGTGCTTCACTGGCCTCGTGTCATGTTTTTAAGCTGTACATGCCACACTTATACTGCTAATATTGTGCACTCTGGTAAGTCTGCTCATGTTCATTTCCCAGGCTGCTTTATAAACAGCAATTAATTAGTCTTCCTAACCCCCTGATGAGATGGTTATGTATAAACACAGCCCTGACATGTATGGCCCAGGGAATTTTGACATCAGAAGTTTGAGGTTCAATTCACACCTCTACTATGGACCTCAGGCTACCTCCACAAAAGCAAAAACAGAAGAGAATTGAAAGAGGTGATATTATGATTCACATCAAGAAATTTCTACTTACTACTGAAAAAAATGGAAATAAATTTGAACATAGAAAATATATATGGTAGGCTAATACTCAAGGAGTTCTGAATTTGGGACAAAGGACATAGGCCTTCAACTGAGCTTTAACACACTGTGCTCTGCTATGCTAGTGTCAGTATATACTTAGACAAACTGGAAAAGTCCACTTTAGGCTCCAGGTCTTCTTCTTGAAGTGAAAAGAACATAAAATTCTGTTCTGTATATTAAAGCAGATGTTTGCCAAATCATGTCTGCCTGGGTATCATCCAGCATTTGGGGAAATAGTTAAGTGTTACACGAAACTGATTTTTTTTTTAGGTTACAAGTTGAAGTTCTAAGTCATTGCATCCATTTTTAATTTCATGGACAATGAGAGTACAACATCAGGTAAGGTGCAGTGGACTCCAAAAATGAATAATATCAGTAAATATAGAATTGTACTGATATCACACAAGGAATATGTATAGTTGCAATATAAGCAGATTCCTGGCCTCAAAATAGATTACCTGTTTACTCACTATAATCCATTTCTATAAAACTTTTCATATGTTAAAGGGAATATTGCAGCAGTATAAAGTTCACATTTAAAAATCTACATAACATCTGAAATCTTATTAGTTACACAATCAATTTATTATTGTAGTCTGATTGTTTTTTTTTTTTTTTCTAAAACGCTGGGATACAATTTTACCCCACTGGTATAATTTCTTGGAGAGATTAATTAGGATTTGTGAATAGAAGCTGTGTACATGGAATGAGTGCCTTACAAATGGGACTAAAGATAAACTTCTGCTTCTCTATCATCATGGACATATCTAGAAAGCATTAGCCTGAAACCCAGCAGAAAGATCTCTAAAGAATCTGAAAATTCTGCCTACCTAGTTTCAGACTTTGAGCATCCAGACTAGAAAACATAAACCTGTGTTACATACAGATCCCACAGTCTATGGCACCACTTAACACAAGTCTGAACTAACACCATTCTAAATCTGATGCCTACCGTGACCTGTCTCGTTAGGCCAGTAAGAAAAGTGAAATGATTTCTCACAAAGTTACTGTGCAGAAAATTAGAGACTCATAATTCCTTTATTCATTATTAATAAAGAATTTAATTAAGAAATAATTTATTAATTTAGCAAATATGTATGAACATCCTTGGTAGGAGTACAAAACATCTCCAGCCTTTTGGAGTTGAGCAGGCTTAAAAATAACCCAACTATTCTTCCAGTAAAAACGAAACATCTCTTTACGTAAGAAAGATGAAAAACAGTGATCACACAAAGACCCATTTAGAAATGTTCGTGTAACATTTTAAATAGTCAAACACTTAAAAAACTGTTCATCTCCCAGTGACTGGGAGAACAAAGTGCAATGCTTAAGTAGTATAATGGCTAACTTTTGTTGTCAATGTAACTGAGGATGTCTAAGAGTTTGGTTTTCTGGCAGTCTATAAAGGGATTTATAGAGAAAATTGGTGGACTTCGAAGCAGTAAGGGAGGATGCCCCAGTCTGAACATATTCACCACATCATAGGCTAAAGTCCACATTAAAATTAAAAAAAAAAATGTAGGGAGATTGGGAAAGCCCATGCACAAGTGCTTTAAATAAATGTTTGGTTTTTTTGTTTATTGTTTGTTTTTGTTTTTTTTTTTTTAATCAGAGTCCAGATTCCATAGCCTTTGAATGAAGAACTGCTCAAACTTCCTCCCTCCGGAGTCTTTCATGCCTTCGGTTTCAGGTTGGGATGTATTGTTTTTATGCCTCTTTTACAGAAGCTCTCAGGATCTTGAATCTTAAACTAAGGGCTAAGGACCTATCAGCAGCTCCCATACGTCTCCAGCCTAGGAATAGCCATTATGGGCATAGTAAACTTTAGATTATGTATACCAATCACACACACACACACACACACACACACACACACACACACACATTTATATTAGTATCCATTATATAAAACCAACATCATGTGCCCTAGGAAACAAAATATGTACAATATGTAGCACTACTGAACAACACAAAGAAACAATGTGTACAGCACATCTATGAATCTCAAAAATATCATACTGAGATAATGGGAAAAGATATGTGAATATATTCCAAAGAATTTTGATGGATAAATTCAAAACTAGAAAGCTGAGGCTGAGGAGAAAATGCAGTCGTTAAAGTACTTGATGTGCAAGCAGTAGAACCTGGCTTCAATCACTACAAGAAACCTTAAAAGCAGCACTGAAGTCTCATCTGCATGGCTTACGAGATAAGGTGCGAGCAATGACGACACAAAGAGGACATGCAAGCAGGGCAGGCAGCAAGTTTGCAAGGCTGCAAGCCTAGATGAATTGCTATGCGCTATTAGAAAACACAGAGTGGGAGAAAAGGTCTACCATAGTTACTGTTTCTTCTATATCTGTATAGACACTATGACCAAGGCAACTTATAAATGGAAGAAATTAATTGGGAAAGTATATACAGTTCAGCTGGTCAGCCAGTGGCCACAAATAGAGAACAGGCAGGCATGGTGTTGACATACTAGCTGAGCTTAGATCTGATCAACAAATTGAAGGCAGAAGTGAGGGAGGCTGAGTCTGCTGTGAACTTCTGAAGCCTTAAAGCCCATCTTTTGATATGTTTCCTCCCCACAAAGAGGCCACACCTTCTAATCTTTCTTATACAGTTCACTAATTGGAAATGAAAACGTGTATATATATGAGTCTAGGGAGAAGTGGGACATTCTTTTTCAAATCACTACAAGGTCTTTTCCAGAAAAAAAAAAAACTTTCAATTTTTTTAATCCAATTTTATGATATGCCCTGAGATCATATACTCACAGATAGCATTCATTGATACTGACTAAACATGTTTGTGTGTGTGTGCTGTGTATCTATGTGTGTGTAAATATGTATGTATGTATGTATGTATGTATGTATGTATGTATGTATGTTCTTAAGTACCCACACACACACCACAAAAGTTAAAGAAATATAGATCAAGATCTTAAGAGAGAGCAAGAGATGCATGGGAGGGGTTGAAAAATGAGAGATAAGGGGATAACTGATGTAATTATAACTTTAAAAAATCACTTCGTTTTTTTGTTTCTGTGTCCCTGCATTTTTTTGCCTGCTTATGGATCCCATTTCCCTAACTGAGCCACTGACTTGATGTGCTGGAGAAGCAGGAATCTTTGGAGGAGGGGAATACCCAGAGGGGGGCTGAAAAGGAGAGGAGGCAATGGCAGGAGTATCTGCTTGAGGGGGTAGGGGGAGAAGGTGGGGCTTATATTGGGATGTAAAATGAACAAGGAAATAAAATAAAAAACAAACAATGACAACAACAACAAAAACCCCAACCAACCAACCAACCAACAAAAAACACCATACTTCTTAAATAAATCAGTGGGGAAGTAAAGAAATCTGGATCTCTGATGCTCACTAGCTAGGCAATCTAGACTAATTGCAAGTCCTAGGAAAGTGAAAGTCTTTATCCCCAAAACAAGGTGACAGAGTCTGAGAAACAACACACAATTTTGCCCTCTGGCCTATGCATACGCATTCTTGTACACGCTAATACAGGCATACCTCCTCTCGTGTGAAAACACAAAGACATGCATACATGCAGACACAAAATGAAAAATTATTCTTAGTAATATAAATCATTTTAAAATTTACTGGAATTGAGAGAAAAGTGAATGGGAAAGAAAATGGAATTTTTGTTCCCCTCTTTTTATTCATTGTGAAGTTTTATAAGCTTTGTTGGGTTTGTTTGTTTGTTTGTTTGTTTGTTTTGAAAACCACTCAATCCACTGAATCCTGATTGTACATGAGCCTAGAACCCCCTCCTAGAGCATAGGCTCCTCTCAAGGGCCATACTAGAAGGAAACTTGCACACTCCCTTCCCCAGAAGTCATCAATTACCAATAGCTCCTCGCTTAGGGCTGGTACTTCATGAACCTCTCCCAAATTCAGGATGGGGTTTATCTGCCTTGGTCATGTGCAGGGTTTGTGTCTGAGTTACAGTTTGCATGAGTTCATAGGTGCAAAAGTACTATTGATGTCTATTACCTCTGACTCTTCCAACCCTCACTCTCCTTCACTGCAATCTTACAGGATGATCCTTGAGCCTCAAGAGAAGATGTAATATACATGTCTCATTTAGAGCTGAAATTTAGTCTCTGTATTGTCATCTACTGCAAACAGATGTTTCTTTGGTATACAGTGAGAGCTTCATTAATCATTGGGTATAAGGATAAGAACTTAGGGGTAATTTATTGCTTCATTCATTCATTTATCAGAAAAATAGTACTAAGTTCTTTCCTAGAGCCTTTGATCTAGGGAGCCATGAGGTTTTCACCTATTTTTTTAAATTACTTTTATTATTTTATAGTCCAGCCATTCCCTCTCCTTCCCCATCTCTTTTCCAAAAGGATACCCCTCCACTATACCAAGTATTCCCCCTTCCTGGGGCTTCATATCTCTCAAGGGTTAGATATATCCTCTCCTACTCTAGCCAGACCAGTCAGTCCTCTGATATATGTGTTAGAGACATAGAAGCAGCTCCTGTATGCTACCTGGTTGTTGACTCAGTGTCTGAGTAATCTCAGGGGTGCAGATTAGTTGAGACTGCTGGTCTTCCTATGGGGTCACCCTCCACCTCTTCTTCCTGCCTTCCCTAATTCAACCACAGGGGTCCCTGACTTTAGTCCAATGATTGAGTTTAAGTATCTCCATACGTCTCTGTCAGCAAAGGCATGAATGGTATGTACTCACTAATAAATGGATATTAGCAAAAAAAAATACAGAATACATAGGATATAATCCATAGAACTCAAGAAGATTAACAAACAGAAGGGCCCAAGTGAGGATATTTCAATAACACTTGAGAGGGAGAGGAAAACAATCACAGGAGGCAGAGAGAAGAATGGACATGGGGAGGAAAAGGGAGGGGGAGGGGAAAGTGGATCATGATCAGGTAGGTACAAGGCAGGGAGAAGCCTGAAGGCCAGCAGAATTAATGGAAATATGCAAGGGGGGGGGACCTCAAGAAAGTACCAGAGACCTGGGTGAGAGGAGAAAGACTCTCAGCCCTCAAAGGAGGTGGGGGGGGTACTTAGATGAAATGCTTTTGACCCAATTAACAGAGCCATGCTTGATTTCTGTCTTAAGGAATGGATAGAAAGCCTCCCAGAAACTTTTGGTTGCTCCCATAACATTTGTACTACCATTACACCAGTGAACATATTGTGTTAGGACAATTCTTATCATAGCACATGAGCTGCACAGGGAGCTAGAACTGCTAATATTTTTTCTCTAATATAGCATGCATAGAACCTATTGCAGCCCTATGAAACCCCGGCAGTAGGGGTCATTTTCCATATGGGTAGTAGCTTTATTTCTTCATTTCTTATTCCTCAATTCTGTGGTCTTTCACTGTAAAGTCTTACTGTAGAGTTCTAGAGAGAATCAACAGACACAGAAATAGATACAATATTTCCTGACGTTTGTACTCCCTTCTACTTATCAAAAACTTCTGGCACTAGACAAAGATAATTTTACTTACATAAAGTATTTGTACATATTGAAGTGATATATGCTGATATTTTAATATATGTATAAATCTTTACTGCTCAAGTGAGGAAATTTAACATTTTCAGACCATTTCTTCATATTTGGAAAGTTTGAGCTTCTATTTTTTTCTGGTTGTTCATAAAATATGTAGTAGTTTATTGTGAACTGAATAGTAGTACTTTCTACAAGTGAATTAAATAATCCATATTTTGAGCAAGTAATAACACAACTATATGCATCTGTTGAAATTCAGTCAATATTGTGTTTGAAATTGGCATATTTGACTTGTTTTTCATAAACCATGCCTCAATCATGTATATTTTAAAGTATTTACAAATATTTTATCATATTAAAATATGTCAACCATATTGTTTCTTCCCTCATAATCTAAACAACTTATAATTTACTTGCTCATGAGGAGGGGAAATTGCATTTCTTTTAGTTTCTATATACTTAAGAGTCTATTTAAAACTCAAAATCATTCAATGTCACAAGGTGACATGGAGCTTTTTAGTCTGATAATTTTGAGTAGACATCTCCTGCTCCAATGTGTCGAAATTTGAGTGTTTCCACTGTGTGCTAGTTCATAATACTTTGGAAATTCAACCAAGTCTTTATTCAGGCTCTACCTGTTAATGTCTTCTGTTCAGGTATGATTAAGTATTACAAACAGAATATTAAATGATATGGCTTTTAAGCTTTCCCAACAGAACGTCATCATTGTCTCCCTCTCCCATATGTCCTGTGATGCAGGTTTCCCACATTCACACTTATAGTGGTATGTAAGCCTCGCCTCTACATAACAAACTAAAGATGAGTCAAACCCAACCAGGCACATCACACAGGCAATGCTATGGCCATTGTCTAATTTACTCCTCTGCACAACCAAAGGAAAAGAGCCCTTTGTTGATGGCTAAAGTTGCTAATTAAAGGTCACAGAAGTCATACAGTTAAGACATACCTAGAATTCCATACCAAGTACAATACTTACATAGGCATTAATCTTTCTTTGAGTGTTGTGACTTCCTTTATGGTAATGGTGACCAGAAGTTTGTCTCTGACTTCTAACAAGAAATAGTGTATAACTTTAACCATAGAAGAAGTAAAAACTCCCAAATTAAGTTTCATTCTGACTTTTCTGACAGAAATTTCTGTGATTCTGTGTGAAAGTTTTCTCCTCTCATTTATAGGAGGTCAAGGTTAGAAATCTCAGCTATAAGCACGTTTATACTTTATGTGATCTGCTTTACTCATGGGAGGAAGTACAGTCTGCTATTTATGTTGTGTGGACTCAAACAAACATACTGGCTATGTCTTGGTCAGGAGTGATAAGACCAAGGACTCTCAGGTCCACTTCTTCAACTGTTGGAACACACACACACACACACACACACAAACCACTCCTGGATATTACTTTCTGTGAACAGAACAACAGATGATGTAGACCTAAATCAGAGGAAGGAAGACGCTTCCATTTCTTATAAGTTCCAAATCATAATGATATTGGGCCAGGGCAAAACAGTCACCTTGATAAGACCCAAGATATAAGTCTCTATACCACATCATAATGTCAAGCAGACCTCAACTCTGGAATATAGTGATGGTGGAATTCAGTTGCCACTATATCTGGTTGACACTCAGATAGAGAATGACAATATATAAGTTCTAGAGCAGTGAGTAGGAGGCAATGAGGAGACTTGGGAGGAACCAGAATAACCTGAGTGATAAAGAAACTATAACACACCAAGAAGTGGAGGTGGATCTTCAGGTGAAGCTTGCCTCTATGTTCTCATAATATAGTTCATTGTCACACCAAACTAAGTTACAAAACTTACCATCAAAGACAAAATTTAGAGTGTCAGAGAATCGTAACAGCTCAAAATACACAGAATAAATGACTGTCCTGTGATGGGAAATCCATAATATATCTCTTCCTGAAAGGCTCAGGAAAACATCATGGAAGAAGGTGCAGAAAGATGTTAAAAGCTAAATTTCTAAGGTTATTCTAATATAGCTTTTTCTAGACATGGGAGGATCCTGTCCTGATGCATTCTCAACGTTCATGGTTGTGTGATCAAGTTCAAACCAGTTCACATTGAAACTGCCATGAAAAGGTAAACAGGCAACAAGGCCTTAAATTCCTCATAGAGGAGTTAAAGGCTATTGGTTGCCAGTACAGCAATGTCAATTTCTTCATGAATAAAGTGTCACAGGTATTGCCTGGCAGGGCTTGGTGCCCATGCAGAAGTGGTCACCCCTACATCCACATCCATATGGGCAACACTAATTAAATTCAGTAGATTAAGTAGTTTTAAAAATAGAGGCAGACATAACTTTGAGGGGGTTGGAGGAATAACACTGAAAATATTATCAGGTAGGGAGTTGGGAACTTACAAATACATGGGATTGATTCCTGAAATTGAATTTTAAAATCATATAAATGTTATATGCTAAACCCTTATAAATTCAGAGCATGTAAAGGTTTTGTGGGAAAGATTGTTTGTACTAATTAGGAGTGAGAGTTGTAAGTGTCCAAAACTAAAAAATCCAAGTTTATCCAAGTGCTTAACCATACATCATCAAAGATTTATCAGAAATAAGGTTGTATATAATAATGTCAGTGCATTAAATAAAGTAGCTACTTTGGTGAGTACCAAACCCATACTGCAAGTTTTATAAGTATTACCTATTCACTTATTGTTTTTAAATATTGGCTGAGCAAATATCCCAAAGCTCTCACATGCAAGCCTTTAAGCAAATTGTTTTTATCACTAATTCACTGATATGAGTTTTAGTAAGGGTATCTATTTAGTCATCTTCTCTATGCTCTTATAACGAACAGACAATCTTAAAACAATAATAAGAAACAAATTATAAGCAGGAAATTTTTAAATGCATACTTATACATAATTATATCATTTTTGCTCATAAGATGCCATTACATGCCCATGTATATGCATGATTTCATAAAACTATGATAGCCCTAGATATTCCATTTTTGTTTTACCTAACATTATATTGTAAGCATTTGTTCAGATGCTATACTGACATAATTATTGCTGTAATGGTTGCATAATATCCTATTATGTTGATATATCATAATTTCCTATAAATTATTCCCCTATTGATGGGCATTTAAGTTGTTCCTTTTTTTTTTTTTTTTTGATTATAGCTAATGGTATAGTGATCATCACTGAGCTCTCAGTTTTAGTTTTGCTGAATTATTTCCTTGGGATCCATTGCCAGAAAGACAATTCCTGGGGTAAAGAAAATAAATACAAATGGGGTTCTTGCTAAATATTAAGCTGTGGTTTTTCCAGAGTGGCAATAGTAGTAAAAATACCAACAATAATAGCTACAACTGACACTCTGAAGAGATGCTGTGCTGAACTTTCAGTACATATTTTGTTTCAATCCTCTTTCTCTCTATGATCATAGGAATTATAATTTGTATGTTACATATAAAGGAACCGAGACAGAGGGAAATTAAATTCACTGGTCTAGGGCCATATATTTAGTAAGTCACAAAACTGGGAAAGAAACCAAACTCTTGTGTAATTTTGAATGAAGTCTGTTCATTACACTAGACATTTAAATACTCTGCTTACTTCCTGCTGTTGATTGGACCAAGACTGTACACATTTCTAAATATTGGTTTTGATCTCTCCATAGAGACTCCACTGCCAGCACTTACCATGCATACATCCTCCTTTGAAAATTTTCCTCATCCTTAAGAAAGTGCTCACAAGTTTTTCATCTCCTGGTTGATCTGCTCTTCTGCCTTCCCTTTCCTGGGCCCTTTTCTCCTTCTTTTTCTTTGTCTTCTACCTTCTCAGCATTTCTCCTGCCATAAATGTTACCGTATTCCTTACCACACATTTTCACTATCTTGCAATTCTTAGTTTGAATAGTGTCTGAGATAGAAGGCTTTTGATTAGTTCCTTTCACACTGAATTTCCCTTATTCCATTATGTTTAAACTATTGTACCAAATGATAACAAAAATTCTGGCACTTTGTGTTTGTATTTTGCAACTTATTTTTAGTGTCATTGAAATTAAATTAATGAATTAACACGTTCCTTAAACATTGTAAGCTATTTAACATGATTTATGGAGGACTTTGCTGTACATTCCACCCAATTTCAGAATAACTATTTTTAAAAGAACACTTTCATAATATATGAGAGATTCAGTCTAGTAGATGTTGGACATATATTTTTTAAAGCAATCGTGTAGGATACAATGTAACATGCTTTGTTCTAAAACATTAATATATTGTCTGAAGCATGCTATTTGGGGAGATTAATCAGGTTTCCTTGTTTTAAATGTAATTTTTGTGTTAGGAAGGGAATGTTCTGATGATTGCAGGAAAATATCTACTGAGATTTACACTGTACTTTAAAAATAGCTGCAAAAAAAACATGATGGAGAATTAAATAAGTAGGTCCTTTTAAAAAAAAAGAAACAGAAGAAAATTGAATGGCTTCCAGTAAGTCTTGAAGTGGAAAGAATCATTCTACACAGTGAACATTCTATTATAGATGTTGCAAGTGCACTGGGGGTAACTCTACAAACATCCCTCACATAATTTAGTGGTGAACTTTAGAACTAAGCCTAGCTGAGAAACAACATTCTAGATTACAATGCCTATCTCCTGGGGCTTATGTTTCTTCTAGCTTTCTTATTCCTCCCACCACACCTGTTTTCTCCCTAAGCTCTTTTCAATCAAAATGAAACATTCAAATACATTATTCAGCCTAGAAAGAAATGTCAGAGTTTTCTGTTGCCCTTCCTATTTATTGTTTTCTTTGGTTTTCTCATTGTCACTTCTGCAGACCCATGTCTCCATGGGTATAGTTTGTGATATTTTGAAACAGAAAATTTTCACGGAAATACTTCCATAAGCACAGGGGAAATGAGCAGCTAAGAGGAGAATCAGAAGTTTCTGATAGTGCTCTATTGGTTGCTGTTATAATGAAAAGTTAAACATCAGATCACATGAGGACGATATATACTTAACCCTTTTCTCATAAGGTCCAAGGTATTATTATTCCCCAGTGGATCATAAGGCTAAATTATCCTTTTCAAAATGTTTTGGGAGCTTCCAAAATATAATAGTTATAAAGAAGTAACATACACTCTAACAAAGTTCTATTAATGTTGGAAGGCAATTTCAAATTTGTTTATTTGGGTTGTGTTTAATATCTTAATATCTCTACAATGTCTCTTCTCATTTCTTCATGCAAGAATTGTGCTTTGGCTTATCTTTGAAACATAGTGGGCAACCAGATTAATATTTGCTGAATGAACTGCCTTGGGAGCTCAGTCAGGGAAATTCCAATCAAAAGGCCTGCTGGGAGTCTTCCCTGCAACATTTCAAAGAGTATCATGCAACCAGCAGGCCTTCATACAACAAACAGACTGCTTAAGTGATAGAATTCAGCAGGCTTTCAAATGTCTGAGTTATGACATTTACTGCAACATTGCTGACAAAAGAAAACCTAAACCACAGAAGATACTCCTCAATTATCATCAGTTATGGAATGGAAAAAATATATTCAGGCGATGGACTAAATATTTGAAGCAGTGTCTCATGCATATAGACATTAAGAGAAGCCTCCATGATATTTAAGGGTTGGTAAGTAATTTCTAGATACAATTCTGTCTACAGGGATGTGGCAAAATTGTTAATACCTGAGAGTTCTCACTGAGCATCTGATAGTTGACTAATGTTTCTTGGCATTAAATCTCAGAACTTGATGAGAACCAAGAAACTAGGTATGGTTTTTGGATTTTTGTTTGTGTGTTTGTTTGGGGGTTTTGGAGAGGGGTTTGTTTTTGTCTGTTACTCAAAGTCATAGAAAAGGTAAAAGAAAAAGATTGCCATGTAGTCCTCTCTACAGTTTGTCTGAATATGCTGTCATTGCTCTGTCACTTTTTATTGCAATAGACTCTTGCTGCAATTTTGATTTTAAGTGTACACAAAGTCACAGGTGTTAAAGACTTAGTCCACAGTTATGTCACTATTGAGAAGTGGGATCCTATGAAATAAAATGAGTTCTCCACCGCATGTCCTTGAAAGACCTGAGACCACATCTTCACTCTCTTTTTGATTCACACCTGTCTCTGACTCTTATATTATTATACATTCCTAATTCTTTTTTTATTAGATGTTTTCTTCATTTACATTTCAAATGCTACCCCCTTTCCTAGTTTCCTCTCAGAAAATCCCCTATTCCTTCCCCCCTTCCCTTGCTCCTCAACTCACCCACTCCCACTTCAAGGTCCTGGCATTCCCTTAGACTAGGACATAGAATCTTCACAAGACCAAGGGCCTTTCCTCCCATTGATAACCAACTAGGCCATCCTCTGCTACATATGCAGCTAGAGACACGAGCTCTGGTAATACTACATTCCTAATTCTTATATTCAAGCTTTGGAAGGCTTTTTCAATGACTCACAAAACTTCTGCTCATCTTTAGAAAATACAACATCAATTATTCTCATCAATTTCCAAAGCTTTTAAGCAAGAAATACTAACCTCAGATGAACTATCTAACCTTCCCATGACTCAGTACTCTACCTTGCATGGTTTTCTTGGAGAATGTTAAGGTCTAAGTCTTAAAATATTAACATTACCTAAAAAATTGTTAACTCTCCCTTTTCTCTATCTTTTTCCAACTGTGTCTTGTTCTCCCTTCTTCTCTTCATTGTTTTCTTTTCTCTTTAACCCTTTCCCAGACTTTTTTCCTTATCTGTATCATGCTCTGCTAGTGACTCAAGTTCAAACAAATCATGAATCAGATTCAGGTGTTTCCCTGCATAGCTCACAAATACAAGACTTCTTTTTGCAAGAATAAGTTCCTCTTTTCCTGCCTGAAATGGTTCTTCATACACTCCACCCCCCCCATCCCTGTGGCTTCCCATCTATTTATAGATAGACAGTCTGAACAGTCTTAATATATCAATGACATTTATAGCACATGTTAATATCTAAAGCGTCAATGCTCTATTTGTAGACATGACTGCCGATGTGATGAGATGCTTTTGTTATGTCAGTGACTTTTATTATAAATAGGATGAAACTGTGCATTTCTTTTGGAAAATTAAAGAATAATAATAAAGAACTCTCTGCCCTACTTTGTTCAACCATCAGCTTCAAGTAGGAGGTTTGATTTTATTATGTTTTGGGGGTGCGCATTTTATAAATTGCTCTTTAAAAGTTCAGGGTGAATATCTGTCTCTTAGAATAGAAGACAGCAGGCTCTTCTGAAAGATCCATTAGAGCAGTAAGCGTGGACACCTGGGGATCCATTTTATAATCTTTGTAATTTCTCAGGTTCCCTATGGTTCCTAGCACCTCAGAACTCTGAAGGTGGCCACAGCTAGGGTTTTATATAAAACATATAATGCTGATCTCTGTCTCTGAAAATTTTACTCATCATTAAAGTGCATTACAAAATTACAGAAGTTGCAGGCTAAAAGCATCTGTGTTAGGTGAAGATAGGCAGGGGTTGAAACTGCTGCTTGGTGATATGGAATATCCACTCTACCACTCTGAGTTACGTTTTCTTCTATAAAATCCTGAAAAAGTATATGTATGTGTGTATATATATATATATATATATATATATATATATATATACTTAATAAGTATATATATGTACATATATATGTACATATATACACATATACATACATCTATGTATATGTGTATATGTGTGTGTATGCATGTGTGTATATGTGTGTGTGTTTGTGTGTGTGCATGTGTACATTTATATATACAACATATAAATACATATGTAGAATATTCAAGAATGAACTTGAAAATTCTCAGAGTAAGATATCTCTAAACCAGGAAGACGCACATCGTATGTACTCACTTGTAAGTGGATATTAACCATGCTACAATCCACATAGCCAAATAACCTAAAGGAAATCTCAAGGGAGGATGATTGAATCTCACTAAGAATCAGAAATGAAGTAAACATCAAAGTAGATGGAGGGAAGGAACTGGATTAGAGAAGAGATGAGGAGGGGGAAATGGTGGATATTAGATGTAGGGAGTGAGGAAGAGGTGGGGGAGAAACCGAAAATCAGAGAAGAGCAGGTCTGTGACTTGACATTCTTGAGAGGCTTTGGAGGTGACTCTAGCTGAGACTCCTAGCAGCAGGGGATATGAAGCTTGAGAGGGCCACCATCTACAGTCATGCATGATGGAAATAGGGTCTAAATTCACAAGAGGGCAAGAATCACATTAATAAAGCTTGAGATCCCCAAATCCTAATGCACTCTCTCAAAGAGCAAACTATTCTCCATTCTCACGTCTTACATGTTTAAAAAATCCCTTATTTAAAAATGTGTGTGGTTCAGGATAGTATGTAATAGAAATAAATATTCTATGTAAAATTCTAACCAAAGCATTAAGTACCAAACCAAAATCTCCTAGGTTTATTGCTGCATGGTAGTTAGTGCTAGAAAAATAATAAACAAATTTTTGCCTAATATTCTAATATCTATTTAGTAATTACTTGGATCGCATTGAAATACATGTAATGGATACAATATTTCTGGCTAGTGTATTTGGGAATTTAACATCATCTCAAACCATTAATCTTGATTTACTATTAATTGAGTGGATTAAACTCAAGGTTTGCACATACTAGACAATGCTTTATACCTGAATCACATCCCCAGCCTCTTAACCTTCATCTTTATGAAGTAAACCTAAGCTATAAATATCAGTTAATCAATCCACTAGATACAGGGATATTCTTAAACAAACACACACACACACACACACACACACACACACACACACACACTAATTACGTAATTATAAAATTAAAATGTTTATAAAAAGTGAGAAGACTCAGCCACCATGAATCTATCTAGTACAGTTATGTTAATGACCTGAAGGCCCATCCCTAACTTCCCAACTCCCATTCTGCATTTCAGAATCTTATCAGACTCCAGGTATGTGTTCTGTGGCCTTAAGGAGAGCTCATATATCCCCTTAGAAGCTACATTCCAAACAGTTTCACATTTCCAGTTTCTGCCCTTTGAAATTTTTACAAGTTTGCAAGGATAATATTATGAAGCTCAGTGACTATACCCAAAATAGCACACTGTGTATTTTAAAATAACAAGAGTGAAGAGGATTTCAAATGCCTTTCCTTTAAAAATTATAGATAAGAAAGAGAATGTTAATTACTTTGATTTAATAATGTCATATTGCATGCATATTTTAAAATACCACATTATATCCTATAATAGCATATAATTATCATTTATCAATCATTTTTTAATCCCAAATGCATATTGGATACTTCTCATTTTCCTTCAAAGTTCCCAGCTTTGGAAACAACCATATACAAGCTGAGACAAAGAGTATGTATGCAACACGATGAAGATGATTCACACTGTATTAAGTATTGGCATCATATTGAAGTAACAAGACATTACTCTGAATCTGTCTGTGCTTATCCACAACCCACATCCCCCAATTCTCATTAACACTGGCAAGGTTGACTATCATAGCTCTACTTCCCTCTTCATGTCCAGTTGTTCTGTTCTTAGGATGCATGTAGTACTCTGGTTTGTTCCATGTGTTTCCCTATTTGCTTGACAAGGCATGGCCGGGCATTCTATTCTCATGGGAAAAAAAAATCACACCAGCACAAGGGAAGAGACAATCTTTGTAAGCATGTATTTGCCTATTCTCATGTCATGGTTACCAGATACTAAGGAAGAAAACACATTAGAATCACAGTCAGTTCCATAACAGCATAGGTTCCATAAGTGAATTTGAAACTTAGTGTAGAGTAAGAGCTTGTCTCAAAAGAGCAAGCAGATGTGCTATCGAGAAGGATCAATAAGTAGTAGAGTGCTTCTCATGCTAACATGGAGCCTTGTGTTTGGATTCTGAGACCCAACATAAAAAGCTGGATGAAGCAGCTCATGATTGTGAAACCATTGTTGGGTACATAAAGGCACAAGGTTCCCTGGGGCTTGCTGTCTTGACTTTCTGGCTATGTCTCTAAAAACAATGTGGAGAGCAATTAGAGGACTCAGTATTGACCTCTGACTTCCAAATGGCAGCATAGTGTATGTGTGCAAACAAAGTGCATTTATGTGCATACACACACACACACACACACACACACACACACACACACACACACACTAAAAGACGGTCTTAGTGAAGATTTTAATTTGAAGCAAAGAACTGCTATACATGGCTCCCAGCAGCACCATCTGTAAAATGGAAGTGGTACCAGAACCTATTCAGTGAAGCATTTGTCAACATGACACACAAATGACTGAAAAGAACAAATTTTTAAAATCTGAAAAGCATTCAAAATGAACAAATTATGATAGACGATGAGGGTGAAAGAATAAATAAAGATTTAAGCAGGACTTAAATAATATTAAAAAATTAAACAATTAAACATTAAAATATTAGCCTTTACCACACAATGAGTGGCCCACCATGACAACATTTTGAGTAAGAAAAGAGTGTAAATCCCAGGGGTCTACATAACTTTGAGAAAGGGGGAAGTATGATCCATAAAATTTTATATGCAAAGAGCACACTTCAAAAATACATTTTTTTAAAGTCGTGAGATAGAATTGGAGCAGGGTGGAGTATAGAGAATGCAAAAAGGAAATATGGCATTCTAAGTTTAGCTACTTGAAGATAATTTGCCAGAGGCCCAAAACCCAGTGTGTACAAGCCCCAGGGTCCCTAGCAGCACACTGCTACCCTCGCAACCAGGCTGCCTTTTAAGGACACCAGAAGAAGAAGAAATTTGAGGAGGGAAATCTTTCTTGCTTCTAGTTGCTTTCCACCATCTGAAAGTGTACTGAGATTTTGGAATAAACCAAGGCAGGGATGTGCTCACACCTGCCAAGATGCAGAAGAAGCATCCAGGTTTATAGAGGTGTTATTATGGTGCCTCACTGGCATCTTTAGAATAATTCCCCAGGGAGTTTGGATTGAAATAGAGCAGTCACAGTGCTAACACTAACACATCCTTCATGTGGAGTGAGTTACAGAAGCACTTTTCCTTATATTAGACAGTAATCCAAGCAGCTCTTAAAAGTACAACCGCTTGCTTATTCACATCACATACTGGAACTAGGTATACTTTGTATGGGCTGTTAGCAATGCCCACACGATGTGCTCACACTTCTTTTACACAGCCTCTATTTATTACTTAAGGAAGAGAAGTATTTCAATGATCACTATCACACACACACACACACACACACACACACACACACACACACACCACATCACACACAAGGTCATATGTTTATACCTGTGTTTCTCTCTGTGTGTATGACTGTGTGTATGTGTATGTATGTGTTTGTGAGTCTGTGTCTGCCACTTTTTCTGTACCTGAGTGTGTCTGTGTCTTTAGCAGTGTCTGTGTGATTGCCCTTGATAGCAAAAGCTATTATTTCTTCCTACATGTTTTCTATTCTTTCAGTATGAGAGGACAAGTTTCTTGTCCCATTCCTGAATGGATATCCCAGCGTGTAGCAGCTTGCTACTTTGATGGAGTTTAATATTTTTCTGGATGATCTGGGGATTTGCATGAGTTGTAAAGAGGAGCAGAGAAATCTATTTGTGTTTGGAAAGCATGAGTGCTAATGATTGAAACACCACCAATAATTTTTGAGGTTATGGTGTAGACTTACCATTCATTCATTCATTTAATCAATAAGGTTGAAAATCCTGCTCTTGGTGGAAACAGTACTATCTGCTAGAGGGAAAAAAAAAGGGAGAATGGCCACATAGATATAATATAGTAGAAGGCCCCATAACATAAATCAGAAATGGTTATAGAATTTTGGATTGGTTAGTCCTAGGAAAGAGCATAGATGGTAACCATTTGAATGAAGAACTAATACATTGAACTTTGTGAAAATGTAATACAGACAATGACAGTTATAAAATCATAAAATCAGTCATTTATAAATAGAGTGTAGAGGAAGCATAATTTACCTTGACTTGGAAGGACATGAGAAGAATTTGGAAAAGAAAAGGGCAGCCAATATGGAGGGAGTAATGAGATAAGAGAATTGAGTGAGAACAGATAGTCAAGCATGCTATGTAACCTAGAGATGGAGAAGGAAGGGCACAGAACTGGCAGCTTGGACTCTCAGCACAATCGACTCCAAAGAGTCAAAGCACACCAACTGTGACCCTAAACATCAAGAAAACCTAGATGTTTTTGAAGGAAGCCAAATAAAATATCTTTAAGCAAAAATTATTCAATTTCTTCCAGAAATGATTAAAGAGACTCTTGTACACAATCCTTTGTGACACATGGTCCCTTACTCACAGTTCAACTTCCTTCCACTATTTCAAGGGATTGACGAAGTATTTCACAATCCTCTTCTGTGTAAGAGCCATGGTAGATGTCAAAATAACTAGTGATTTAAGTCACAATTTTATATCCTGGACTAATGTTATAAGAAGTTTTTCCTGCTGTCATTAAAATGAAAATAGGTAATTTTTTTCCCTATGTATTGTTCTTTGAGAAGTCTTGTGGACATTTGTAATAGCCTGAAGGGCTTTGAAAAAAAAAAAAACTATATGTAATAAAAAAAAATGTCAAATAAGTTCAGTGATTTCCTAAAGTGTTTTTTTTTCTTTTTTTTTTTTAAATTTATTTTTTACACTCCATATTCCATACCCTGCCACGCATCCACCCTCTGACTGCTCCATATTCTACTACTCCTCCCCACCCCACCCAGTCTCCACATGGATGCCCCCACCCTTTACCCACCTGACCTCTAAACGCCCTGGGGCCTCCAGTCTCTTGAGGGTTAGATGCATCATCTCTGACTGAACCCAGATCTAGCAGTCCTCTGCTATATATGTGTTGGGGGCCTCATATCAGGTGTTGTAAGCTGTCTGTTTGGTGGTCTAGTGTTTCAGAGATCTTGGGGGTCCAGGTTAATTAAGACTGCTGGTCCTCCTACAGGATCGCCCTTCTTAGCTTCTTTCTGCTTTCCCTAATTCAACAACAGGATTCAGCTGCTTCTGTCCATTGGTTGGGTGCAAATGTCATTCTAAAGGTTTAAAGTGGTAAATACTGATTTTTTTAGAATAAATGAGTTGAACATATATATCAAATTTTTAAGGAATAGGCCCCCAATTCCACATGTTGAGAGTCCTGGAGAAATAATCATAAAAAATGCACATATGACGCAAAGATGGTGTGGTATTTGCCTCATGTGCATTTTATTAATTAATGCAACACTGTTAGTGGTAAAGGGCCAATAAGATTGCTAAGTGTATAAGAGTACCTGCCATGCAAGCTTAGAAATATATCTTTGGAATCTGCCTGGTGAAACTGAACCAGCTCCCAAAAGTTGTCTTGTGATCTTTACATGTACACCGTGGCATGCATGTACCCACACTTATATGCAAGTCCTAAATACACACAATAGTAACAAGAATAATTTGTATTTATTTAATGGAAAGATAAATGTATGTTCAACAGCTACAGTATTTGTATAGATTTTATTGTCTTCCCTTCTATGTTTTTACAGTACATTAAAAAGTAATTTTAGTTTGTCACCTACCAAGGTTTATGAATAAGTGTGTTTTTATACATTTTTCACTGGTATTATTTATTTGTTGCTCACAGCTCTCTGCAGAACACAGAAGAAGGAGAAAGGAGAGAATAGAGGAGGGATGATACACTTGAGTCCATTGTCCACATTCACACCCATAGTGATTCACCTCATAGAGGAATGTGTTAATTGTTGGTCCTATTTTGAGTCCTTATTCTGGGTCAGAAGGGTAGTGTGTAGGGTAAGACTAGAGCTAACGCCACATTTACAGGTAACCATCAAATTTCTGTTGGAAACTGGGCCTGCTTGGTAAATTTGAGACTTGACATAGTCTGTTTAGGACTCTCTGGATCTCACTTAGAAGTGATCCTTAGTACTGATTTGTCTCTCAGTTACAATCCTGTGTCCAGATATCGATTGCTTCTCCCTGATTCTACTTCTGTATTTGTGAAATAAAGATGTCAATATTTTTGTCTAAAAATTAAATTAGTTAATAGGAAAGAACTCTCAAAATTGGATACTATAGGTAATAAGTTTTCAATAATTCTTACTGATGATCATTATAATTATTTTAACATTAAGCACATTCGCTTTTGGTCACCATTTAAAAATAAAATAAAACAAAACAAAACAAACAAACAAACAAAAACAGTTGTCCCTAGCCTCTACCATAGCTTATCCTCAAAGCAAGTCAGCAAATTCTAACATTCATATTCATCCATCTGAATTTTTCGTTGTTATTTTAAAAATTAATTGAATTACTCTGAGCTTGTGTGTGTACCATGTGTTACATGAGTGCAATGGTTTGCATATGAGAAGCAGAGAGCAACCCTGTGAGTTTTGTACTCTCCTAACTTTACATGGCTTCTGTAATAGAACTTGAGGTCACCATGCTTTTGCAGCAAATATTTTAACCTGCTGAGCCACCTCACTGGCCAAATCAAAGGCCACACTTTGATGATTTTGCAAAGAAAATCACCCCAAGGATGTTATTGATATAGCAGCTATCTCTGAGGATTTAATCTGAAGGATCAATGGCTATGAGACTCAGGAGGACACGAGTCCCTCACAGAAGTAAGATACAGACAGGGAAAGCTGATTAACAGGTAAGATAAATGAGGACCCTGACAATGTAAAGATGTTCTACTTCTTCTGGTTTAACAGACGAAAGGAGCAAAGAGGATTCTCTGTAGGGAATCTTTCTGAATCTTAGCTGATACCTGCTCTACTACTTCATTCAGTTTACCAGAGAGAAATTGAGTTACTTATCCTGTACTTGGGAGTATAGCACCATACAAAATGTATTTTTAAAATAGATGACAGCAATTCCAACATTTAAAACTGGAAAATATCATTGTATGTAGAATTGTGTTTGTGTGTGTGTGTGTGTGTGTGTGTGTGTGTGTGTGTGTGTGTGTGTGTTGTGTTGTGTTTATGAGCTGGGTGAGTACCTGAGACTAGGTGGTGTCACCTCTCTAAGAACTGTTTTTCTCCTTGATAGTTAAAGATCATAATATTTATCTCTTGGACTTCTATAAAGATAAGATCTATGCAATAAACATATTACATAGGGCAATTGATAGATAATAGCTATTAGCATTATTACTGTCAGTGATGAAATATTAAGAAATAAAACTCTGGCCTGGTAAGAAGGGAAGAAAATGGACCTGTGTTGAATAAAATTAAATTAATGGAAACTTTATGCCTTACATAAATATGCATGTGCAGACATTAATCAATTGTTCTTTTTAATACCTGTTCTTTTTTAACTCAGAATAATAGACAATGACTTTTTTACAGTATGCTAACTTTGATAATAGTATCTCAAATTGGGCTGATGCAAAATAACTTCCAAAACATGTGGCTTAAATGTGACCAAATTGTTTGGCCTAGTTATAATAGAAAAGGAATTTAATAAATATTTTCAGTGAGTCTTAATTTCAGACTGAGCATAGTTAAGGAACTGATTAATTGTCATATTAATTGTCATATGGGTAAATTGATACTGTGGTCAATTACATTTATAAAACAGTATGTATAGAAGTTAAATACAATTTATTCAGCCTAAAGTTCACTTTCTTTAAAATATTTATGGCTTATTAACCTCTAAATGTTGAGCACAATGTACATATATTTGCGTGTTTGATACAAATTAATTATGTTGGGCATCCTAAGAACAAATTGTAAAAATTAAATGGTGAAAGGCGAGTGTGCTGAAGTAAGTGTGCTAAACAAAGCTCTGGACTGCTTTGGCTATTGCTAGCTTTCCTCCACATCCCTACCTACTAACATGTGAGCAGTTTCTACCACAAAAGCTGTGTGATGTTCTACCTTCCTCCATTGCTTCCAAGCAATGATAAAATTCGCATCAAACCATGATGCAACTCTTTCTCCTGTGACATACATCTTGTCATGGACTTGGTCACAACTTGAGAAAAAAAAAAAAGCACTAAAGAAAGCAAATCTAGCAAAAAGCTATCCTTTAAAGATAGAAATGTGATTGAACAGCAATGTGATTCAATAGAAAAAACCACCGAAACAGTAAAGTATATGTAAATCTAAAGAAAAAAAAATGTATAGATCTTGAACAGGGCAGTGGTGGCACATGCCTTTACTCCAGCATTTGGGAGGCCGAAGCAGGCGGATTTCTGAGTTCTAGGCCAGCCTGGTCTACAGAGTGAGTTTCAGGACAGCCAGGACTATACAGAGAAACCCTGTCTTGAAAAACCTAAATAAATAAATAAATAAATTAATTAATTAATTAATTAATAGAAAGTATAGGTATTAGTTATTTAAATTTATCAATTTATCCTGGAAATAAATAAATAAATAAATAAATAAATAAATAAATGAATAAATAAAAAAATGGGAAGTATAGGTCTTAGTTATTTAAATTTATCAATTTATCCTGGATTGAAAAATGAGGACGAATTTAGGAATACTTATGAAGAAATTACAACCTACTAATTTCTGAACCCAAGCTCAAGATATAGCTGTGTTCCTACGAAAATCAAGTGGATAACAAACAAATAAACTGACTCTACACATGAATCTTACAACTGTGAAGAAATGCAAAGACACAAACCTCAACTCACTATTCATGGAACAGATAATTTGAATAGCCCAAGTACTATTAAAAACAAAATGAATTCACAACCTAAAAATTCCCTCCAAAAGAATTCTCTAGACACAGATTGCTTTACTAAAAAGCCTACCAGATATTTAAATAAAAATTACTGTCAATGCTGCATAACTGTATTAAGAAAACAGAAAAAAGAACACATTGACTTGTTTTTGAAAGCTAGTATTCATACAAAAATCAGACAAGGACAGTACTAAAAATAAAAACAAATAGAATTGAAGATCAACATCCCTTATGAAAACAGATATGATTTATATCTTTAACATATTATTAGAAAATTAAAGTCAGCCATAAACAAGACTAATTTTTATGCCATGATTAAGTAGAGTTTACTCTAGATATTACAGGTGATTTGATACTTGATAGTCAATCCTTGTGACTAATGAATAATATATTATGTAGTCATTGTAATAGGTTTGGTATATTCATTGTTCATGAGCTCCTTGGATAATGTTAGGCTATCGATGTTGAATAATACTAGATGACTCATGGTAGGAATCATAAGTACCCCTAGGGTGAGGACTAGTTAACAGATAGGTCAAATATATGTTAACAAGGTTAAGTCCTGATCCAGCCTGATGCCCAAGGAAGAGACAGAAATTTAAGAGTTAGTCATCTAAATCATGCATGGAGGATGAAACCAGAATAAAAATTCCTGTCTGTGTGAGCATCTTGAACTTTCCTACTTTGAACAAAGCCAGCAACATTCCACAGGGAGAAGATCCTGAACATTTACATTTGGAATGCTTCTGTCATTTCACTCCACTTCTTTGGCTTAGGAATTTTTTTTCAATCCATAACATGTTTAATTTACACTAACTTGTTAAATGATTACTTAAATTAATTGAGGAAAGGTTTCATTTTGTCACTCAGTTTGCCTCGGGACTCAGTATATGGTATATGTTGTCCTTGAACACGGAGCACATATCCTGCTTCAGCATCCCGAGCACTGAAATTAACAATCCTGTATCAGCATTCCCAGCTGCTCCTCCACCCCTGCTGCTGTAATATTTTTCAAAGAACCCCACCCCGGTTAAAGTATGAAAAGAATCACGCACATCAAGAAAGCAGAAGCTCACAAGCAGAAATGTACTGGCTCAACCGCATGTTTCTGACCCCTTTACATCTATAGAATGGAAGAAGATATGAAAAGAACTCTCTCTCTCTCTCTCTCTCTCTCTCTCTCTCTCTCTCTCTCTCTCTCTCTCTCTCTCTCTCTCTCCGTGTGTGTGTGTGTGTGTGTGTGTGTGTGTGTGTGTGTGTGTGTTAGTGACCATCTTAAATATGGGTGGCCACTCCAAGGCAAGCTGTCATGTTTAAAATCATGTCATTTAAAGAATGTACCTTGAGATATCAATTGAACTGTAGGGTACAGTTAGTCTGAAAGCTGTTGGTGAGAGCATTGATTCAGAATGTTTGGACTTAAATGGGCAGTGGTGGCACACTCCTTTAATCACAGCTCTTGGGAGGCAGAGGCAGGTAGATTTCTGACTTTGAGGCCAGCCTTGTCTACAGAGTGAGTTCCAGGACAGTCAGGGCTACTCAGAGAAACCATGTCTTGAAAAACCAAAAACAAAACAACAACAACAAAAAAGTTTAGGCCTTGAGTAGTATTTCATTATTCAGAAAAAATAAGGAAACATATTTTCCATGTCAGTATAATTTCATCAACTGACATGGAAAACTTTCATGAAATTAAAATTCATAAGAAAAATATTCTCAGAAAATTAGAACAGTGGATATCTTATTCAGTTTCATAAAAATTAATTATAGAATAGTATTCCTAATATTTTTATTCCATCTAAAAGATAATATTTTGACTATAAAATTAATAACACATCAAAGGTATTTTGACTCTTAACCAACAAGTTGGCAAAAAGCTTTTAAGTCACTTTTTTGAATAAAAGTAGAAGCACTGCCTTGTACAATAGGACAAGGAGATTAAAATTTAAAAAATAGAGGACAGAAAACAGAAAAAGTAAATGCACTATTTACAGATGATATAAACACAAAACTCCAAGAAATGTGAAAACAAAATAAAACAAAACCTTCCTGGAAGTCATAAGTGAATTCGTTATGATCACATAATACCAGGAAGCATAAAAATAATAGATTTCCTGGTATTAACAGTGAACACAAATACACTGCATTAACAATTTTATCAAGTTTAAAATAACTAAAAATGGAGTTTGTGAATCTAAAGAATAAGATATAGGCCTTACTTCCTGAAATTTACCCCGTACTGGAAAATGAAATTTAATATCTAAAGACATTGAGAAATATATACCCTTCTCGAATTGGAAGGCTCAAAAAGTAAGGACGTCAGTTCTTTTCAAATTGATGTACAGTTTAGCTGAATCCCCATCAAAATCTCAGCAGGATAGTTTCACAGAGAAAGACACAAGATTATTCTAAACCTCTAACAAAAAGAATGAAGTGGAAGGTATCAAGACTACCTCACCTTGAGATGGATTTTAATAAGCTACATTAATTAAACTGGCATGATACTAAAAGAAGGGCAGACACATAGATCAATATAATAGAAAAGAAACCCCAGAAGCAGACTGCTAAAATATGCCCAATGGATTTTTGACAGTGTTGTCAGTTTAAACTGAGTGTGTGAAAACCTTGTTAAAACAGTAGTCAACTATTGCAGAATAAAAGCATAATTTGAGAAATGTAAAAGTTTAGAAGGAAAGTCAAATACATTACGACCTACTCTGTTTGGATCTCAGACAAAACTCTTCATTTTTATTATCCTAGATTTTTATGCGGTAACACATTTATCAAAGTAATAGCGGCATTCTGAGTATGAAGTGAATAAAGCTGTTTACTTAAAGTGAGCGACTTACTTTTCAATATTGGGTTATTGTAACTGTGTTTGGGTGATGCTTATTGGCAGAACTATTGTTAGTTGGATCTCAGTCACAGATAGAAGTATTATAATATAATAAGTATATTGAATAAAATATAATATTATGTGTTTTACAAGTTACTCTCATTTATCTTTCCTTATTTTCTATTATTTCACTACAATAAAATTCAATATATCATGGTAATAACAGTGCACATTTTTAAATGTGCCACTCAAAAGTTTAAGGCATCGAGTGTCAGAAAGTAGCATTGTGACATCAGGGCCATCCTGAATTGCACAATGAGATCCTATGTCAATCAAAAGTATTCAAAATTCAAAATTCATGGTAGCTCACTTCTTTTCTTCACAGTATACTTCTGTAGAAGCATGCTTCTCTAGAATAATAGTCATGAAAAAGAAATTTTAAGAAGTACACAGACATGACTAAGGCAGTACTACAGGACAATTTTCTTGAGAAGTTGAGTCAGGATGTTTAGACACTCGAGGATAACCTATAATGTGAGTTCTAGGCTACCCTTGGTAACTTAGTGAGATGCTCTCTCAAAATTTAAAATAGATAACAGGTTGGTGATAAAGCTTTGAAAAAGTTATTATACAAGATAATATATGTTTGCCCTTCAGTACCAAAAAAGGAGAGGAAGAAGGAAGGAGGAAAGAAGAGAGAGGACAGGATGTGAAGGAGACAAAGAGAGAGGGAGTTGTGTGTGTGAGAGAGAGAGATTGCTTAATCTTGGAGATCAGGCAGAAGCAAGAAAATATTAATAAATTCAGATTCTGCCTCTATAGAGATGGGGAATCATTCCTAATTAAAAGAGGTAAAACCAGTATTGTCAGGGAGGAGTCTAAAGAAAGCAGGTGCTTCTCAAGTATAAAAGAGAACAAGAATTGCTGAGGGCTGAGGCTTCCACCATGCTACAGAATCCTTCAGAAACCACATCTTTTCTCTTGCCGTGTGATTCAAACACTAGTTCTTTGGGGTTGGGGTGGGGCAATAAAGAGTGACAGCTTTATAAGTACATATGTGCTGAGCGATACAGACCAGAAGTTCTCCAGCTGCTCACGAGGGACATTTAAAGGCCATTACATCAACTCTTGTAATATTTTATGGTTCACTCCAACAGTATGCCTTCACTCAGTTGTGCCAGTTCAGAAAGGTGTCACAGGATACATGCATGTAACTTTTGATATCATATAGTGTATGCTGGCCAGAGGCACATCATCCATATGTCTACAATTGTATAGGGTGAGTTTTATCTATGACATTTACCCAGCAGTGAGAAGTTATATTTTGCAAAGAGCTCCAGGTCTCTCTGTTCCTTTACTTTCACTAGGCACTTGGCTTCAAGTCTTTTTGTATACGATGAAGTCCGTATGCTTCTGAGTCCATTCTTGGCCAGTGCCTTTTTAAGATAAGTGTGCATGAGATTCCACACAGTGCTAAATGCTATGAGTGAGTATATCCTGCTCCCATTTTAAGTCTAACTGGGACTCAGGAATCTTTTTTTCTTTTTTTCTTTTTTTTTTTTTTTTTTTTTTTTTTTGGTTTTTCGAGACAGGGTTTCTCTGTGTAGCCCTGGCTGTCCTGGCACTCACTTTGTAGACCAGGCTGGCCTCGAACTCAGAAATCTGCCTGCCTCTGCCTCCCAAGTGCTGGGATTAAAGGTGTGCGCCACCACTCCCGGCTGGAATCTTTTTTTCTATTAGGTAATTCTGGTGCTGATAATTTAACTGAAGATGTGCCCAAGATGTTGAGCCACATGTGTTCCATTAAAGCTAGTAGTAATACAAACCATCACATCTGGAGACTACATTATGATTCAGTGTCAAAAGATGGAACAACTCTGAATGGCAATGTGCACTATTCCAACAGGGCAGATAAGAATATTCATGTTCTTTTACTCCACTGTTCCTGGGATCATCGTAATCATTTTTTAAAATCTCACTGAGCCAAACTGCAACTAGACTTTGACAACATTGTCAGGCTTAACTATTTGGATAGTTGAACTGGGTTGTCACTTCATGACCCTGAATAGTTATGGATTTCTGTCTGGCTCCTCCATATAATCCACTCTTTGGCCAAAAATGTCTTTGCTTGGCCTTGGCCTCCCAAAGAATATAATATATAAAACTGATTATTAAATAAAATTTCCAGGAGCATCAGTTCAAAGATAAAATTAAGTTTTGAACCATCTAGATTACAAAGCTAAATGAAAATTTCTTCATTATATTACTATTATGACTCATCAGGGGTTAATCATAAAGCTTATTAGTACATATTATTAATTACACATAACAATGGATTTCTTTGTTATATTTTAATATATGCGTTAATGAAGTCTTACTGTGTTCATACCCTGTTACCTTCTCCTTTCCTCCTGCTGCTAAGCTGATCCTTTTCTTCTTCCCAGACACCCTGCTTCCAGTTTTATCTTTTCTTTCATGGAACAATGAATTTCATTAGCATTATACATAGAAGAGTGGCTAAGAGATTATTTATAGACAGATGGGCAACTTCCTAGTTACTACTCCACTGAAGAAAATGACTCCCTCATCCAGGAACTATTCTACAAGTAGACAGATACTCAAGGAAGAGCCAGTGAGCTTTTAACACACTGATAATTTACTATATAAATGACATGCAGCTTATCTAACAATTGAACTTCTAAGAAAGTCTAGACATAGTAGAGGTTCCTCTGTGTGTGTGTGTCCATGTGTCCGTATGTCTGTCTGTCTGTCTGTCTGTCTGTCTGTCTGTCTGTCTGTCTGTCTCTCTGTGCGTGTACTATTATGAGGACTTATGCACAGAAAAACCTTAACTCTTTGTCCTTCTATATTGTTTGAAACAGTCTAATGCTGCTCTCTGGTATATGGTAGGCCTTCAGGTCCATGATTTTCTAGCAATTCTCCTGGATATACCTACAACCTCACGGTAGGAGCAATGAGATTAAAGACTGGCATAACTACATCTGTTTTCATGGTGCTTCTAGAGGTGCACACTCAGATCCTCCTGCTTGCAAAGCAAGTGTTTTATCCACTGATGTATCTTGCCAGATCTGTAGTTAGAACCTCACTAGAAACTATCTCTCTCTCTCTCTCTCTCTCTCTCTCTCTCTCTCTCTCTCTCTCTCTCTCTCTCTCTCTCTCTCTCTCTCCTCCTCCTCCTCCTCCTCCTCCTCCTCCTCCTCCTCCTCCTCCTTCTCCTCCCTCTCTCTCACACACATAAACACACAATCTCAGCCTCTGGTGACCTGCACAGGAATTACAACTACCTGGAAGCATACCCGACTGGAAGAACTATTATTTTGACTCTTCCCACTTATTTAATATGAAAAGAAGGGGCAGTAGATAAGTGAGCTGCCAAGAGGGATAGAAGGAAGAAGAAAAGAAGCCCTTTCAGGACTTTTAATGATGTGCCCAACAACTCTACCATCTACCATCCTAGGCTTTCTTCTCATCAATTCAAAAGAAGCAAGGTGCACTCCAAAAGGAAATCAAAATAGGGTTTAGAGACCCTGAATAAAATTGGCTAGAAGTCAAACTAGAAAAAGATCACACTGTCCAACTCTCCTTGTAATCTGCGCTCCTTTTTGGTATTCTTTCAGCTACATGAATAAGAAATTAAAGGAGCTAGAGAAAGTATCCAAAGAGCTGAAGGGGTTTGCAGACCCGTAGGAGGAACATCAGTATGAACGTTAGTACCCCCAGACTTCCTTGGAACTAAACCACCAATCAAAGAAAGCACATGGTGGAACTGGTGACTCTAGCTGCATATGTAGCAGAGGATGGCCTTGTCTGGCATAAATGGGAGGAGAAGCCCTAGGTCCTGTGAATGTTCCATGCCCCAGTATAAGGGAATGCCAGGGCCAGGAATGGGAGTGGGTGGTTTGGGGAGCAGGGAGAGAGGAGAGGGGGTAGGGAATTTTCAGAGAGGAAACTAGGAAAGGGGATAGCATTTGAAATGTAAATAAAGAGAATATCTAATAAAAAATATGAGAAAAAAAGAATGAAATCAAAAATATAATGCCCTTATCAACCGTGGATTATAACCCCCCCCAAAAATTTAACTAAGGAGACTTATGGAGAAGAAAGATATTTTCTATTGTGTGTATTTTTCCAAGCTACTCTGCACTCACCTGCCTCCCTCACACCACAAATCTAACATATAGCCTGCAAACAAAAGCATGACAAATGATTTATTTTGTTTTTGTTTTTGTTTTTAAATTTATTTCTTTTTATGTTTATATCCCAAATGCTGCTCCCCCTCCAGATACTGAGGCAGTGAGGATGAGCAAATTGGTTTACCACCTACCGGCTTCCAAACTTTAACTACAGGATCTATGGTCTAATGTTCTCTTTTCCTGGTTAATATTTAATTTAAAAAGCACAAAGTTGGAAAATTCATGAGTGACTTTAATGCTCACACAATGCAGCCTTTGTGACATCAAAGAGCAGAACAAAATCAAGATTGAGGGTAGCCTCATTCTCAGCAACCAATATACGCACCAGACCTCTCAAGACCTTGAGTCTGACAGGCCCCACTCATTTCTAAACCCTGATTTTACTGAACTCATAAATGGCCAAGAAGATAGTTGCTAGGAACTAATCAAAGAGTTGCATGAAGAATCAAGGATGAAATATTAAAAGTAGGTTGATAAGGCCCTGGTTTTTTATGATGATATGAAATCATCAGACTGTCTCCTACAGTACTTTCTATCTTCTATCTTAGAGATGGTTCCTCCCATTTCTGAATGGCAGATCAGCACAGTGCACCATTCCCCATTGTCTCTGCCTGCTCCTGTCTTGGGATTGGGGGAAGGTGGGAGTGGTAGGGCTTAGCTGCCCTGATTGAAATAACCTGGCAATCTCTTCAAATCTACACACTACTCTTCTTCTTTTACTAGTTTTCAATTTGTGTTTTAATTTGGTACAACTTTTAATTTTTATTATTATAGTGCAGAGGGCAAAAGTTATAGCGTGTATCTGTATGAAGGTTGGTGAGGTGTTAGCTTTATGAAGTCAGTTCGCTCCTTCTAACATTATGTGAGTTACAGGTATGAAACTCAGGTGACCAGGTTTGAGCAGCAAGCACTACTCTAATCTCTGAGCCTTCCTCTGAGCTTGTCTCTCAGGAGCATTTTCACAAGTATAATAAGTTAATGACCTAGTTGAGTACTTGTGCAAAAGCATGTGTAGTTGTGTGGGGTGTGTGTATATGTGTGTGTGTATGTTTATCAGATGAATCAATAGAAAAAGCATATACCATGAGCTTGTTTTTATTCTATATTAACTTGCAACCTCAAATGGCAGATGCAATGATCAATTATTTAACACCCTGCCTAGCTGCATTTGTCTCTGAGGAGACCCTTGTAAAACCAAGGATCAGGCTTGCCCCTATAAAGCTGATTCCAGAGACTTTCCCAACATATTCCATAAACTATGCTGTCCATTTCTACATCTATACAAAGCAACAAGTGCTCAGAAATAGAAAGTGGTGGCACCACACATGAACATCCTCTGTGATATGATGGAGAATTCGCCATCTAAAAAGAGTTCTGCTCTATAATTTCATAATTGGGATGATTTCCTGTAATCTCTTCCATTGGTTGTAAGTTGTTCTATACAGCTTCAACTAACCAACCAACACTTCTTAGTATCTGAGCTAATTATTTTCCTGTTAACTTGATACAAGCTTGGTTTATCTGGAAAGAGGTAACCTCATCTGAGGACATGCCTCCACCAAATTAGCTTGAAAGCAAATATGTGGTATATTGTGTTGATTACTGATTGACTGGGGAGTCCAAACTAGTAAGAGCCATGCTATCACTTTGAAAAATTTTTCCTGTATTCTATAAGAAAGCAAGGTACCATGCCATAGTTAGCAAGCTAATAAGTAGCATTTCTTCGTGGCCTCTACCTCAATAGTTGCATCTCAGTTTCTACCATAAGTTCACCCTTGGGCTATTCTTAGGGGTGTGGTTTGGCTGAGTGTTGTAAGATAACATAAACCTTTCATATAAAAATAGCAATAGAAAAATTAATACAATATGTGTTCTCATATCTCTGTGTGTCTATGGGGATGCAATAGGATCAAGAAGTTATCCTATTTTTTCCTTTATAACATTCAATTTGTACTTAGAAATAAGATTCAATAAATACATCAGTTGCGGGGCAGTGGGGGCGCCTGCTGTAATCACAGGGCATGAAGGCAGAGGCAGGAGAATCTGTGTGAGTTCGAGGCCAACAATCCTGCTCTATAGATCTAGAAAGCGAGTTCAAGAATAGCCAGGTATATAACTCTGTCTGGAAAAGAAGAGGAGGAGGAAGCAGAGGAGGAGGAGGGGAGGAAGAAGAAGAAAAAGAAACAAACAAAGAACTACATCAATGAAGATCAAGTATTGCATATTTATTATAACCATAAGCATATTTAGAGATGAGCTCATGTAAGCTTGCATTCAGTATTTCCTTACCTGGATTTTGAAACTCAAGCATTACTAACCGCATTGGGCCATTACTCACATTTCCTAATCTCACTCCCAGATGGACACATATTACCACTGTGGTCCAAGAGATAAGAGGAATGTGGTGCACAAGTGTGTACATGAGCTTTTGCTGGGATAGACAGGAGCTGAGACAAGCTCTTAAAGATCCTACAAAATCAAAAAGTAGGATTTGAGGATGTAGCTGAAGGGTAGAGCCCTCCCCTGTAATGTGCAAGGACTTGACATTTTTCTCCAGCAATATAAAAATATTAGAACTAAGAGGAAAAGTAATTGTTATCAAGAAAAAAAGGGGTATACAAACCAAAGAATTAAATAGACATCCTGTACAGAAGAGGGGAGCTAAATGCACAGAAATAGATTATCTCCTCCCTGTGGGAATGAAATGAGATGCTTGATTTGTGGGGAAAATCTCCTAATCCTCTGCCTAATTGTTGAATCCCAGCCCACTTGTCCTTATTAAGTAGTATCCCTGGTCTAGTGTCCCTGTAATTCTTCTATAGAACCAATGCTTTTTACTTAGGAATCCAAGAAAAGATACAAATATAGTAGTCAGATTTGTAGTCAGAGAAGTATTCAGTTGAGAAAAATGGAGCTCTAGTGTGGTGAAAAGACCTTAGCATCACTACACTAATGGTCACATCCATGTCTTCTACCCTACAGTGTCTCCTTCCCTCAGCTCTAATGGCTGCCACGCTGGCTCTCCAAGTAAGAGCCATTAGCATTGTTAGCTACTGTACCAATATCATCTGTTAAATGAAATAATGATTCTGAGATCCTGGTAACCTAAACCAGATGAAAGCAAGCAGCCCCTGGGAGAGACAGCATTTGACTCAGCACAGTCCCTTAATCCATACTGCCTGCTTTCTCCCCATATGCAAGGCATGGGGAGAGTTATAATGTGTATCTTTGCCTTAGCAAATAAGCAGGTGTTGAAAGCAAGCAGAGCACAGCAACACAGGAAACTTTTTTTTTTAAAGGAAGCTTATGATCAAAGAGGAGTTTTGGCGGAGAACAAAGGGATAAAGAAGAGACAAAATGGATTATTTTTTTAAAGGTCTTTGTTCCTCCAGCTGAGAAAGAGACAAAAGTAAAGCAAGACAGCAAGACGTATGCAGCCTTCATTAAAGGAATCACACACCTTTCACTCCCTTGGTGGCTGACAACCACAAGGATCGGATCCTATTCAATTGGCCTGGTTTTGCAGCCAATTGGAAGCATGGCAGTAAATGTGATCTATTTTAAATGTATTGCCGATGAATTATTTAATGCGAAATTTAGTTGGTGCCACAGGCAGTGGAGCAGGAGTAAGAAGAATGAGTGAAATTATTTCATTGGAAAGTGGTTTAATTTTTAATTATAAGAAGGGGCACTTTGGGAGAATAAGACGATTGGCCCAGGAGAGCTTCATGTTGTGCCTTCCTAGTGGAAAGCCCTCAGGGGTGTTGTAAGAGAGTGGGGTCCCTTTGTCTGTCTCTTAGTCATGAAAACTGATAGGAATTAGAAGCACCAACTATTTCTCTTCTGAAATCACAGTGACAACCATAAACTTGTACTTGTGTGCAGGACATTTCCACTGATTTTCTCCATTGTTACAGATGCCAAAAGAAAACATGAAACTCATCTTTTTCTTCTGGGGCCAAAGGAAGACGTAAGAATAGAAAAAGAGATTTTGACCTGGAACAAGGGACTCAGGGTTCTAGTTTCATTGCTTCAATGCAACTAACACATGATCATAGACAAATCACTTCATCTTCATACATTTTACAGTGTCCTAATACTACCCTTCAGAACTGGTGACATTTATGATTTATTCCAGTATTAAAATGTATTTCTCTGGTATTAAACCTAAACCAAATTCTCCTGTATAATGTACTATTCTGTGTAGATAAGGGTCTCTGGTGTTTCCAAAAATAGTTACAAGCTTGTTTTCTACTAAGATATCCTTCATTAGCTCACTATTGAAGTCTGTTGGAGTCCCGTAAAGTGCCTCAAAGGCAGATAGACCTGGCTTAAAATTCTTTTTCTGTAAGTCAAGTCATCTTATAGTGGAAAGAGTAGTATTATATACCAAGACTTATGAAACTTCATTAAAATGGTCAACGCAAATATAGTTGAAAGTGATGTTGCAAAATGATCTTACAATACATGTTAGTGTCGTCACCACTAGCGTCATCATTGCCAACATTATGACCAAAATCATTGTATTCATTGTCTTCCTCACCATCTCTACCTCCATGATTATCATTACCATCATCATAATATGTTAGATGACATCTTTGTATTTAAGAATACAGCATCTAGTATAAATGGAAAATTAAAATTCTAAAGATAAGAGTGGGGGATAACTTGTAAGTTCTGTCATCTAGACGAGACTGAAGCAGAAAAAAAAGCAGAAACTCAAGCCTTTGGACATGATATCACATAGATAATAACATATGAATACTATATGTAATGCTGACATCATAAAGCTAAAATTCTGTGTGGGATAATATTTTTTTAATGTAAGGTATTGCAAGAAATGACATGAAATTCTCTACATATATCTAACATCTATAGAGAATCTAATTTCTTTGACTCCCTCACACATCGGGAATCTGTAATGAAGACAACCGTTGTTTCCTCTTCACAGCTAAACCTGATAACACTAGGAGGGAGGCATGTATATTTATTGTTTGTCAATATGAGTGTGCAAGCACAGATGTTCAAAAAATCGTACATTGATAAAATATGTAAGTGTATAAACTACTCAGTATTGAGGCACACATTATATCCTAAGCCCATGAGCATACACATGCCACGTGCACATCCATATGTGGCCATGCATATATTTATACTCAGGCACAAGTGTGTCCAAACACATCCGCACTGACACATATGCACAGAGGGTATTTTGACAACACTGTGAACAGCTCCAGCAGAAGAGGGTGGAGGTTTCTGTAATGCAATCCAACAATTGTCACTAAATTTCAGCTCTGCTTCAAGAGCTTCTGGGATTCAACTACACTGATGTTTTAACTCTGAATCTTCCAAAGGCAATGAAAACAGTGTTTTAAAACATGCTTGCTCTATTGTCCGCAGACTGAATATGCCACAACATAAATTCACTCTCTATTGATTCAGAGACTGCAACATGGAGATCTAAACTTTGCAATGGTTCTCAAACAGGCTCATAGGAGTATTGTCCCTCAATCCAGAAATTAGTGCTTAGTCTTAGTGGGGCAGAGATTTGCATTTACCAAACCTCAATGATAAGTCATTCATTGGAGAATCATGGGATACCTTTTGAGGAATACTGAATCAGAAATTATCAAATCTTTCTCACTTTGCAAAAGAGGTAAAGGACTACCCAAAGGTATGTTCTTGTTAAGGGTATATGTGGGTCCCTTCATCTTACAATAGGGCTTTAAGCATTTTCATTGTGCTCCCACCCTTGCTATGTCACCTTCCACTCAGCATTTGAATATACATGAAAAACAAACAAAGATGGCTTAGTGAGAACACAAACCTAAGTTTAAATATCTTAACACCTATTTAAAAAGCTGGGCATGGCTATACCTGCCTGGCACCCTAGCAATCTCAGAGGAGATAGTAGGATCCCAAGAGCTGCCTGGCCTACCCACTTAGCTGAAGTAACTAGCTTCCATTTTAGTGAACAATCATTTCTGCAGACAGTAACATGGAGAATGGCAAAAGAGACTACCCACATTCCCCCTCTAGCCTCCACATGTGGGACATGTGGGACATGTGGGACATGTAGGCATGCACACTTCATATGCATGTATGTGCATCACCCCCAACACACACACACACGTACACACATTAACACACACACACAAATTAGTTCATTAATTAAAAATAAACAAAAATTAAACGATAACTAGAACACAAAAGATATATTTCTGTTTAAATGGTAGTGGATGAATTAGGGAAAATATTATTATAAAAAAGCCTCATTTCAGTGGCTAAAACTATCAGATTATTTATTAGTTTCTGTGATATAAAGTTAAACTGTTGATGAATTTTAGCCACACAATGTCAAGATTATTGCCTACTTAGCAATATTTTTTTGTTTTTTATTAATGTTTTTAACTCGACATTATAAGATGGTGGCTACATATTTGGTCATTATATTTGAACTAAGTGCAAGATAAAAAAAACAGTTGTGAAGATAAGATAGCTTCATTTATAAGATAAGATAGCTTCATTTATATCTTTTATTGAGAAATAAAAAGAAATTTAGGAAAGTTTAGAAGACTACTGTTTATACATTGCTGGGGAGTATGAATCGGGAAATTTCCTTTCTGAAATAAAATGAATAATGTCAGAAACATAAAGATGCCTTTGGAATTCTGTCTTGACATCTCTATCAAACGATAGAATGAGGAAGGGAAGAAATAATCCAAATAATATAAAGATGTAAGAGCAGAGTTTTCTCTGGCTGTGTTAGCAATAGTAGGCAAGATAGCTTTCTTTAAAGTAGGTACTTTTTAAGAGTTCTTTATATGCCAAGAATTGAAACAGATTTTTCAAGTAAGAAGTAGAATTATAAATGGTTGTGCTTCTTATTTTTAACAGCTAGGGCTACTTGAGAGCAATGTTTCAGATCAATAGACTGCAATGGAGACAGTATGTTCTATTTGATGCATACCATTGTCATATTCTTTTAATGGTATATACGAACTCTCGACATCTTAGGAAAATACTAAAACTCACAAATTTTAGAAAGATCAAAACAACAGCCACCTCAGTAGACCCTTTTGAAACCAGATTCGCTTGCCCTTCCTGTTTCTATAGCAACCTTCCTTCAGTTATAATGGGGCCAGCTACTGCCATTCCCAGGCCCTTTGCACTTGCCAGTCTCTCCTTAACATGTACATAAGTTCTTTATTATTTCTAAGTCGATTCATATATGGCACTTAATCTGCCTAATGGGCTCACATCTGTTCTTGTCACCTCACAATATGAACAATGTCTGCCATACTTTACTGGTATGTAATTTATGACTATCTTATCTTTATTGTTCATTCTATACTTGTGTCCATGAGGGAAAGAGCTAGGTGTGTTTGCACAACTTTTATCTTCACCTCACAACTGAAAAGTAGGAATTAAGCAAATACTTATTAAAATAATTACCTGCATGGAAAAATACAGTGTTGCAGATTTTCCTGGTGTAGGTGAGCTTTGTGTAAGGCACAGAATGTGATGTCTCTAAGATCCAGTTTTCATACTGTGTGCTTGTGTAAACTGAACAATAAGGGTCTTCCCAGCTGTATTTTTCATTGAGATTCTCTCAATGAAACAATTCCCACCTGTAACTCTGTCCTTTCTGTGTGGACTTACATACACACATATAGATGATCTGTAGGGCCAGTCTCCTGCCTGGGGCATCAGTGAGTTTTTGAAAGCCAGGAGGAACACAAGAGCCACAGGGTGAGAGCTGGCGGGATTCTGCTGAGTTATGGTTTTTGCAGGTGATCGCAGCAGGTTCCCCCGAGCCATTCTCAGAGGGACCCAGCATGTTACCTGGCCTTATTTATAAAGGAAATGAAAAGCAAATGGACTCCTTATAATGAACACCATTAATTCACCACTCTAGACGCTACCATTTGAACAGCAAGTTTCAAGAGATTCAATTGTCATTTGTCAATTGCCTTCTGTTATTTTGCCTGTTGGAAATGACCAGCCAACACAACAGCGTGCAGACAACGGCATGACTACTAATTAGCATATATATTGTTTGTCCTGCTGTAAATTTATGGCAAACAGCAATATTTTACACTCCAGTAAAGTTAATAAATGAAGCTTTGGGCTATAAAAATTTCATGTTCCTTTGTGCAAAGGTCAATTATAAATAGTTAAGCACATATTCATTCAAAAGCTTGAGGCCTCACAGCCAGGAGAATGAAATATATTCTGGTCAATTTACAGTCTGGCTGGACTTGCCTTTCATTTTATAGCCTTGGTGACATCCCTTTTCACTTGTCGACACAGTCTGGGATACTGGAGAACTCCTCTGCCTGGAGAGACTGAATGAAATGAGTATGTAAACATTCCTGGTCCTGTGGCTTGACACCCAGAATGCCTTCAATAAATGTCAGTTTAATCTAAAAGGGACAGCCGCCCCTGTGAAAGAAAGAGGAACAGAGATTCGGAGCGACACAGAAGACTCTACGGCTGTTCAAAGTACTACAGATTAGAGGGAAAATGTGTCATCTCTAATTCTAGTCTGTGTGTAATCAGGTGCCCTTGGGGCATCCTATAGAGGTGCTGATTCTTCTGATGGGAGAAAGAAGGCTGTGCATTTCTACTGTGTCCAGTTACCTATTGCTGCATATGAAATGCCCCCAATGCAGATTAGTTTAAGTTATTTTAAAGATACAATCAAGCTATAACAGGCAGAGTTATAGAGGTGGAGAACCTGTGGCTAGATAGCCATAGGCGTTTTGGTAGATCCTATTACTATTACCCTACTAAATGGACATAGTAAGAAACAAAATCCCAATAACATACCATTATACCAAGATGTATACATTCCCCAACCCTTTTCTAAGAACTTTTATTTGCAATAGATGGTAATTAACACAGAGATCCACAATTGGCCAAGGCTCAGAGAATAAGACACTGTGGATGTATAATGTTTAACACTAAATGTGATGAGGATCCCATATATCCACTTACTTGCCAAGGTTCAGAGATCATTGCAGAAGTAGAGGAGGAAAGATTTTAAGAGTCATAGGGTCACTAGAGGACAAGAGTGTCTTTTGGACACAGCAGAAACAGCTTTACTTATGAACTTACAGCCGTTGAGATAGCATTCACAAGATTTTATCAGGCTTAGGACATAAAAGGTTTACATGGAAAGTGGTAGTAAGCATGAATCCTCATCCTTGGATAAGGAGCAGTTGATAATTGATAGAAGTAAGAAAGGAAAGTCAGTTTTCTTTCTTATATTCTGTTCCTCTTCTTTATTTTTGAGATCATAATATATTTACATTTCCCTCCTCTCTTTCCTCCCTCCAAACCATCCTATATCATTTCCCTATAGATTTGTATTGCACCAAATGTTATTGCATGCATATATTATGGATATTTATCTATAACTCTATTAACCTTTGTTTCTAAATATAAGCTCTTTGTTCCATATAATGTTAACTTATATATGCTTTCAAAGCTTTGCATTGAAAAACCAACTAGTATGCTCTTTCCTGGGGAAGAATATCTTCTCTGCATTTTGATTTGTTGTAGTTTTCTGTAGCAACCCCTACCAGTAGCAAAGAAAAGTTTCCTTTATGAGAGATGATTACTATACTTATCTCTGAATACAAGAGCAAATGTGTATAGATTGTTGTTAGAGATTATGCTAGTTTAGTAAGTTAGAGTTTAATAGATTCTTCTCCAATAACTATGAATTCACTAACAAAGAGTAGTTATCTAGGTTTCTTATAGCAAGCATGCTCTCTTTCTTTATGAACATGTCTTAATTTAAACTGAAAAGCTCTTGATTACTGTTAAGGCATCCATTTATGCCATGACCACACCCTTTGGTTTGTTGTGCCATGCTAGTTACTGATGTGGTTCATCATGGTTAGGTAAGACTCATGGTTGTGTGCCTCTTGAGAGTTTTGCATATTCATGAAAACCAGTCAACTTGGTTGAGTCATTCTGCTCTTGGCAACTGACAACTGCTGGGAGAGCAGAATAAATTTTCATTAAAGTTAAAGCCCTTCATAAATTGGCCATACTCCATAGGAAGGTCATACATCCAACAGTGTGTGAGCAGCATAGACAGTATATGCTGACTTTAAAAAGAAAAAGATCATGTGGGATAGCAAACTGGAACAGCCACTCCAGAAATCAATCTGGAGCTTCCTCAGAAAATTGGAAATAGACTACCTGAAGACCCAGCTATACCACTCTTGGACATGTACCCAAAAGATGCACCATCATACCATAGGGCACATGTTCTACTATGTTCATAGTGGCCTTATTTGTGATATCCAGAAACTGAAAATAACTGAGATGTACCAAAATTAAAGAATAGATACAGAAAATATGGTTCATTTACACATTGGAATACTATGCATCTATTAAGAAGGAGGACATCATGAGTTTTCCAGGCAAATTGATGAAACTAGAAAATATCATCCTGAGTGAGGTAACTCTAATCTAAAGGGACATACATGGGATATACTCCTTAATAAGTAGATATTAGCCAAATAAGTACAGAATACCAAGGATACAATCCACAGAACTCAAGAAAGTTAATATGCAAAAGGACCCAAGTGAGGATTCTTCAATTCCACTGGGGAGGGAGAAGAAAGTAATCATGGGAAGCAGAGAGAGGAAAGAATCTTGGTGGGAGAGGGTAGGGGGAGGGGAAAATGGGAACATGATCAGGTTTTGGGGTGACAGGAGAGAATCCATGAGCACCAACAGAAAGAGTGAATATGTTCTACTTCCAGGGCTGTGAGGTGGGAGAGCCCTCTAGAATGTACCAGAGACCTGGGAGGTGAGAGATTCTCAGGACTCAAATGGACCTTATATGCAATGCCTAACAGTGAGGGTACTTGTAGTGTCCACATCCAGTAGAAAGACAGGACATAAAGTGATGGAGGGTGTTGTCATCCAACAGTCAAAACTCTGAGTAAGAATTGTTCTTGTCTAAAAGAACTTCAGTGACAAAAAATGGAGAAGAGAAGGAGGGAAAGGTAGTCCAGTGACCGGCCCATCTTGGAATCTATCTAGAGGGGAGGCTCCAAGGCCTGACACTATTACTGATGCAATGGTGTGCTTATAGACAGTACTCTAGCATGGCTGTCCTCCAAGAGACTCAACAAGCAGCTGGCTGGTCAGATGCAGATATTTAGATCCAATTAATGGACTGAAGTCTGGGACCCTTGTTGTTGAATTAGGGAAAGGCTGGAAGAAGCTGAGGAGACAGGAGAGAGGTGCAAAGGTTCAGAGAATCTAATAAAAAATTTGTAGCAATGGAGGATGATGAACTTGGATGAAGTGGATGATAGCTTCTGGAGGGTCCCAGACACCAGGGAAATGTGAGGCTCCCAGGACCCAACAGGGATGACTTTAGGCGAAATGTGCAGAGAAGGGGAGATAGAACCTCTAGAGACAACCTCCAGTATATAGGCATGGCCTTTGGGCAAGGGATGGATCTATCCACCCATCTCAGATTTTACCCAGAAATTTTCCTGTCTAAAGGAAAGACAGGAACAAAAAACTGAAGCAGAGACTGAATGAAGGGCCATCTGAGACTGCCTCACTTGGGGATCCATCCTGTCTGCAGACAAGAACCTCCGAAACTGTTGTTGGTGCTAAGAGATCCTTGCTTACAGCAACCTGGTGTGGCTGTTTCTTGGGAGGTTCAGACAGCAAGTAACCAATGTAGATGTGGATGCTTAGAGCTTGGAGAACCCAGTGGAAGAGCTGGCAGAAGGACTGGAGGAGCTAAGGGGAACTGCAACCCCATAAGAAGAAAAATGTTTGCTGGCCAGACCACCCAGGGCTTCCAGGGACTAGACAACTAATGAAGGAGTGCACAGGGAGAGATCCATTGCTCCAGATACATATATAGCAGAGAATGGACTTGTCTGACATTAATGGGAGGGGAGGCCCCGGGTTCTGTGGAGGGCTGATGCCCCAGTGTAGGGGGAAGCTGGAGCAGTGAGGTGGGAGAGTGTTGGTGGGTGGGGGAGAACCCTCATAGAGAGAAAAGGGGTGGGGAGAGGGCTAATATGGGATGGGGGGCATATCTGGGAAGTGGTATATCATTTGAGATGAAAAGGAATAGAATAATTAATAATAATATAAAAAAGCAGAAAAAAATGTAGAACTCTTGCCTTCTTCTCCAGCACCATGTCTGCCTGTGTGCTGTCAAGCTTCATATCATGATGATAACAGACTAAACTTCTGAATCTGTTAGCTAGCACCAATTAAAGGCTTTTTCTTATAAGAGTCACTGTGCAAAGAACTCATATGATATGTACTCACTGATAAGTGGATATTAGCCCAGAAACTTAGAATACCCAAGATACAAGATACAATTTGCAAAACACATGAAACTCAAGAAGAACGAAGACGAAAGTGTGGACATTTTGCTCCTTCTTAGAATTGGGAACAAAACACCCATGGAAGGAGTTACAGAGACAAAGATTGGAGCGGAGACGAAAGGATGGACCATCTAGAGACTGCCATGCCCAGGGATCCATCACATAGTCAGCCCCCAAACGCTGATGCCATTGCACACACTAGCAAGATGTTGCTGAACGGAACCTGATATAGCTGTCTCTTGCAAGGCTATGACAGGGCCTAGCAAACACATAAGTGGAGGCTCATAGTCAGCTATTGGATGGATCGCAGGGCCCCCAATGGAGGAGCTAGAGAAAGTACCTAAGGAGCTAAAGGGGTCTGCAACCCTATAGGTGGAACAACAATATGAACTAACCAGTACCCCTCCGGAGCTCGTGTCTCTAGCTGCATATGTATCAGAAGATGACCTAGTCAGCCATCAGTGGAAAGAGAGGTCCATTGGTCTTGCAAACTTTATATGCCCCATACAGGGGAATGCCAGGGCCAAGAAGTGGGAGCGGGGAGGGGTAGGGGAGTTGGGGGGAGGCTTTGGGGGACTTATGCTGTAGCATTGGAAATGTAAATGAAGAAAATACCTAATTAATAAAAAAAAAGACAAAGGAAAAAAAGAGTCGCTGTGTTGTGGTGTCTCTTCATGGCAATAAAAGCATACTTAAGACATACCATTGAGGTCATGCCTATGGTCAAATAACCACCGATGATTACTTGAGTCATGTGGATTTAGGTTGACACAGAACAAAGGACCAAAAATTTTAGAGGCCATCATTCACCTACACTGCCAGCTGAGTGGGCAAAAACTAGATAACTCACAAACTAAAAAGTTAAGTGAATTTTCTGTTGCTGTTGTTGTAACAAGATGTCTTAGAATTTTTTCATTTATTGTCTCATTTTCTCAATACATATTGAGTGCTTATTTCACAGCAGGATCCTCGTCAGGCTACAGAAATATAGTGATCAACTAAATAGCACTTAGTAATGAAAGAAATTTGTAACCCCAGGTTCTGGTGTGTATTACGAGAAAAAGAAAGTTAAAAACAAAAACCAAGAATGTAGAAATCAAAAAGCTAATACAATATTGAAGGTAAGAGATCAGCATAAAAACTGGGCCCTGAAAAAGCTGCATCTGGGGAGAGCTCTAAACTGTGAATATACCATTAAGGATAAGCCAAGGAGATGTCTACTCTGAAGATGCCCTTAAAGCAGAATTTCATTTCTTTTCCCTGATACAATATGTCAATTATGTTGTTGTATCCTTTCAATGCTCTATTGTCTCCTGCCCAAAAGGCGCAGCCTTTGGAAAGTAGGGTACTAGGAAAAATCACAAACGGTGTGACAAAACTGAATAGCAGAACCAAAATCAAAACCTAAAAGAACCACCTGAGCGAAAAACAAGAATAGCTGATCCCTCTGCCTGAGAATAGAAAAACATCATTGAGATTATGTTCAAAAAGAAGAGACAAAAAGGAAAAACATACATGGGCCAGATGCACTCAGGGTTTCAGAATGTGGAATTACAAGTAAATATTAGCATATTCTAGAAAATTAGATTAAAATTAATTCTGCATACAATATTAAAAACAAGCGATCTATGGCATGCAAATACTTACCTTGGGTGTTCCTTTATTATGCATATATTTTAGAATTTTTCAATAGTTTTTATTTCTAGTCTATATTATATTTTATTTTGTTATCTAAGTTTATTGTTTTAATTGATACATAATATTATTGTGAGTTTTGCACATTTAGGGGGGATTGTCATTGGTAATGTTTAAAATCAAGCTAGCCATGGTTATCTCCTCCATCACTTAATTTTTAGCATTTATCTATGGTGCAAGTATTCCCTGTCCCTTTTTCTAGCTTTTGGGCATTTTACACTTTGCTAATATATGTGCTCACCTAATGTGCAGCAACAATACACTGAAGCTTCCTATCCCCACAGAACTACAAATCAACACCCATTGGTCAACATGATTACTCCCATTATATCCTCCCCATTTTGTCTCGCCTCTGTTGACCAAGATTCTATTTGCAAATAATGATTCGTTTAATTTATAAAAGACAAAAAGAATATTTTCTGTGGGACTACTAAGACTATAAGCTTCCAAACTTCTAATTATAAATTCTATCATGAATTCCATATGCCTTTAGAATTATAGGACTTATCATAGCATGTGTTGAACACAGAGCCAAGGAAACTTTGAAACACCTTGAAAGGAGTATGAAGCTTATTGAAAAATGATAATTCTAAATCTATCTATGGGTTTTAAGTTATTAGAAATATTAATGAATAAAAAAACAACCCTAGTCAACTAATGGAAACCAAAGCAGAGAGGAACTGGAGTGGAGAGAGACTCAGACCCAAAGCTTGCTTTGCAGATCTTTCAGTGTGCAAACAATAGCTGAGCAAACACATATTCCAAAGGTATTACCAATATTAGGCAAGTAACTAGGCAACTAAAAGATTTGTAAAGGAAATACAACATTACGTGAAATGCAAGGAAGTGTTTTAAGAAGACAAGGCATGGATTAGCAGCTCTGTGATTCATGGAAACAGCAGAGGTGCTGTCTGCCTCTGGTAGGGGGACAAAACTTAGTAAAGAGATATTGCAGGAGAGCTGTGACAGTGAGCAGATGATAAACATAGATGTAGGCCCAGGGCATCTTCACTTCAATTATTTTACTCTTAATGTGATCTTAGCAAATCTGAGGATATTAATCTCTCATTTCCTTTTGCTTCACTTGGGTTTGGTTCATATATATTGAAACCAACTTCTCTATAATACTTGTTTAGGCAAAGTGAAGCCTCTGTTCTTTCAAAAACCTATTAGGTGCCAGCCGTTACAGTATTACACTACTCAATAGCATTGTATATAATTCACAATTCACCCACAGATACATGAACATTTAGTAGGGGTGCTGTAATTTATTTAACCAGGTCACATATTAGTATTTTTTCCATCCTTCTGTAAAACCCAGTCTATATAGCATTACATTCATCCACTCCTCCTACATCACCAATCAAATTAAGAATACATAGAATTATTTCCTCCAGCTGGGTTCACAGAGCCTTCAAAAGCTGCTGCTCAGATTTAAGGAATAAGAAATGATTGCAAAAGGATCCATGTCCTTTAGTGTTGAGTCTGTCAATTTCTCAGGCAGTGCTCTGATGTGACAAGTTCACATGCTTCTTAGCATTCAATTTTCTCACAAAATGGAAAAGGCAATTACAGAAGTCAGCAAAATATTGTTGTGGGCTCAAAAATAATTAAGCAAAATATCAAATCTCTATTTTCCCAAGTAGAAAGCAGTGAATATTCAGATCCTGTGGAAATAATGTCAGTGGTTGCTCGAAAATGGGGTTTGAAGGGGAAACTGGGGAGAGACAGGATCTTCAGGGAGAACTGTTAATAACTTGAATTCTTAGAAGAAAGGGCTGTCAGGTGGCTCTGTTATGGGGCAGATTTTTATTAAGAGTTTAATGCTAAAGTTGACTGAAGCTACCTCTTTCCATTACAATAGCTTTGGAATTTATTTCTTCAAGATTCATATTCATTGCTTGACATTAAGGGAGTTGGCTGAAGGGAGAAAAATCTAGTAGGTGCAAGACCAGTTTGGAAAGACCTAAAAGGAATGAGCATTTATTGCATACTTACTGTAATCCAGGCACTCAATTAGATATGCAAGCATTGCTTTATTCTGAGAGAGAGGGAGAGAGAGAGAGAGAGAGAGAGAGAGAGAGAGAGAGAGAGAGAGGGAGGGAGGGAGGGAGAGAGGGAGAGAAATGGGAGAAAGGGGCTATTTATACCAATGACCAATCTACCATTTGTTAAAGATCTATTTTCTGCTGAACACTATGGAAAGACACAGTGCCTGCAGTTTCTTTGCAATTACTATACCAGTCGGAATAGTCATTCAGAAGATACAAAACTGTAAGCACAAAGATTAATAAAGAGCTTAAAACATATAGCTAGAACCAATGAAGGATGCTGTTAAGTTTTAGAACTACCTCTGACTACCAGTTAAGTGTTTTCACTGACAGCTTAGATAACACCAGCTCAGACTCTAAAGAATTTATCCTATTTGGGAAACAACCTCATGCAATATCAAATGTTTAGAGAACAACAAACTTCATTTCAACACCTGCTTCAGGTCTAGAAATTTGGGCAATTTAATTTGCCTCTATGTGGCTCAATTTCTCCACTGACCACAGAAACCAAAGTGAGTCGGAATCACACAGGGGACTCTTTAATAGAAAGTTCTGGGACCTGCCTGCAGAATTTCTGATTTTAGTGTCTTGGGGTAATCCACTTTTCATTCTCTTTCTCTATTTTCCTCTTTCCTCTTCTTCCTTCATCACCCTAAACCCCTGCTGTGCCTCTCTCTCTGTAAATGTGTATGCATGTATATAGAGGTAGGAGGTCATTGTCTTTCTCTGTTGATTTTTACCGTATTTTTTTGATGTTTCCTGTTGGACCTGGATCTTGCTGATTTAGCATGGCTGCCTGGCCAGCAAGCCCCAAAGGACTCCTTCTTTTTCTGCATTCCAAGTTCTGGAATCACCGGAATGGTATACCAACCTTGGATTTTATGTGGCTGCTGGGGATGGGCTCATAGCTTTGTTCTTGCATAGCAAGCATACCAGGGGAGCTGTATCCCAAGCCTCTGAGTCAGTGATTCTGAAGCTGAAGATTCCAGATCGCACCTGAACAATCTTCACGATGCTTTGCTCTAAACAGAAACTCTGACATTTCCTGGGGAAGAGGGTCATGTGGTATAGTGCACAGAGAATTAGCTTAGGCCAGTTGTTCTGATCTTTCCTTCTACATTTCCTCTCTGAATGATCGTAGGCAAGCTATCTAATCCTTTTGATCCTCAATATCCTCATGAATAAAATGAAGCTTTTCCTCCCCTTCTCCATGTAGGGATTATATGAAATGAGTTGTAGGGATTATGTGAAATGAGTTATGAAAAACAACTGGCCTATTGCCTGGGCAAAAAATAATCAATCTGTTGATTCTCAACACTGGCAAATTGTTAAGATTATTTCAATAAAGATCACCTATACCTCCTTTTGGTGTCTATTTTTATCTAATAAGTATATCAAACCCTGTGACCCTTTTTTGGCATTATTGTCATTTCTTATGTCACAACAATCCTTATTTTTTTTTAAGAAAAACATGGTGCACATCTACTTAAAACACACAATTCTGAGCAATATATTTGGTCTGTATTACACCTGCAGGGCTTGTGTAAAAATTCACCAAATCGTCTCACAGAAGTGGTTCTGAATGATGTGGGATTTCATGCTCTGTAACCTCCAAGAACAAGAATCCATTGGGAAAGACATGCAGAAACAGAATGAGCAAGATAAGCAGGGGTTAAACCTTGATGGCATCACAGGGATGTTTGCTCACATTGAGAAATCCCCTACTCTGCTTCTCAAAACACCAGTATTAACACCAGTCAAGCCAGTAGTTAGAAATGTCTTTTACGTTATTTTAAATAAAGCTTCCATTCTCCTATTCCCTCAAAGACTAAGTAAAGAGGTCCTTGAATAGTATTTGTCTTCCCTTTCATCTTTGTTCAAGTTGAAAAGCAATGCCTCTGGCTCACCTTGAATCTCAAACCACATATTTTTAGCAGCAGAAAATCCTGACTTACCAGCATTATTGAGCAAAAGCAGATAACCCCATAGCATCATCCAGCCAAGGAAGAGGGCAGAAGGTTTAAAGGGAAAGAGTGCCTCTGGCCTGGATGATTCACAGGCCTGATTTGTAAACAAGGAGTATAAGCTCATGACCCAGACCAAGGGAGCACCTGTCAGAAGTTCTAATTTTCTGACAGTATCCTTGGTCTCAGGCCACTGTGTCCTTCATAACTGAGATGAGCGTGGCAATGCAATTCAAAAGCAGTAAAATGGGCTCCCATGCAATATTGCAATTGGTATTTATAATCCAAAGACTGTGGCTGAAGGAGTAGATGCACCATGCCCCAGGAATTAGCACAGTGAACATGCTTCTGTATTTACTCAATGCCATTGACTTCGGGTGTTTTACTTTGGTTGACTCTCTCTCTGCACAATAAAAGGAAACAAGGCTCTGGGAAGCTAATGAACTTGTTGAAGTCTTCCCAGTGAGCAAGTAGTGGAATCCATCCAAATTTACACCTTCTGGCTGCAGGCCCGCAGACTTCATCACTGTGGAGTCTTCTTTTAGCTTTTCAAGGAAGGCCTTCTACATACAGATATCACAGGAGCCTTCGCACATCCCTGCAGAGAAGGGGAAGAATCTGCAATTCCTATACAGATGCCAACGAAACGACGGTTTAGATTTAATAAACATTTATGGAGCAACTATGCCAAACCTTGTGCTACTTTCTCTCATTAATTATACTAGAGAAGCAAGGGAAAGCTGCTCTTAAAATACTAATTTGGCAGAGGAGAAAGATAAAGGTTTCTTAGCTCAGGCTAAGCTGGGAAGGGTAGAGAAAACCTCACTGAAGACTACACAATGTTAAGATGCAGGAAGCTGAAGTTATTACATTTCTTCTGAAGATGAAACACACTTTTTTTAAACCTTGGGTATATACTCAAAATTATCAAGAAGGTCAAATATTAGAAAGTATAAAACTAAAAGATGATCTATAGCATACTGTCCCAATTCTACTGCTTAACTTAGGATATTATTTTCTCCTAGTGAAAACACATGGTAAATTCTGACTCATTCTTCTGAGGTCAAGTTCATGCTGACCCATCTAATAGGCTATCTTTTCTTCAACCTCTCTCTTCTGAGAACTTGTCTTTTCTCATATTCTGTATTTAAACTCTATCTAAAGTCCTTTTTGAGAAGACCTGCATTCCTCTCCAAAATAAGGAGAGCAGAACCTTGCTTTATTCAGAGATTCTAAATGTTAATTAGTGCAGAGCACCCACATTGTCAACACTCTGTTTAATTCATTATGTGAGTGACCTTTTCTGGATGCCGACATCCTCTTCTCCTTACATACAAGCTAGCTATATCACTAATTCCACAAATCCTTATTGCTGTACTCTGAACAGAACCCTATGGTAGATACATGGGGCAAAGCTAGAAAGAAGGAAGGCAATGAAAGGAGGAAAGGGGAGAGAGAGAGAGAGAGAGAGAGAGAGAGAGAGAGAGAGAGAGAGAGAGAGAGAGAGAGAGGGAGGGAGAGGGAGAGAGACAGAGACAGACAGACAGACAGACAGACAGACAGAGAGACAGAGAGTGTGTGTTTAAGTGTGTGTGTCTGTGTGCACACGCATGTAAGAGAGACAATAAAGCAAAATTAACCACTTTTGGTCAACATCTATCCAATCATTCAGCAAAAAAAATCATATGTACAATACACCCTCAATTATCTCAGCTGTTGAGACTTCATTTTTTTAAATTTATTTATTTTATTTAGATGAATACACTGTAGCCATCTCAGACACACCAGAAAAGGGCATCAGAGCCTACAACAGATGATTGTGAGCCACCATGTAGTTACTGGAAATTGGACTCAGGGCCCCTGGAAGAGCACTCAGTGCTCTTAACCACTGAGCCATCGCTCCAACTCCAAGATTTCATCTTAAACAAAATTTTGCCTATTATGAATGCACAATGTGAAGTGAGGCCACCAGTTTCTCTCCGGTGAATTCCTAAGACTGGTTAGGATCACACAGGCTGCAGAAACAGCAGAGCTTCTGGACAGGGTCCTATGGGCCTATGTCTGCAGCCAGGAGGTAGAGCTAATCCTCTGTGCACCTTCCCTGCCAGAGGGGAGTTTGCCTCCAGGGAGTGCTCTGACACCGGGGACTCAGGGGAGATTGCCATTTTCTCTCCAGTGACTTTCTAAGGTGGGTTCACTCAGGAGCACACAGACTGCAGAAGCAGCAGAACAGCTAGGTGAGGGTCCTAGGGGCCTACATCTGCAGCCAGGAGGTGGGGCTGTTCCACAGCCCTCTGTGCACTGGTCTTGCCAGGAGAGAGCTGGTCTCCCAGGAGTGCTGACAGAGGCTTACTGAACTCACAGGAGGAACAAGCTCCAGCCAGAGTCAGCAAGAACATCTAACACCAGAGATTACCAGATGGCAAAAGGCAAACACAAGAATCTTACCAACAGAAACCAAGACTATTTAGCATCATCAGAATCCAGTACTCTCACCACAGCAAGTTCTCCATACTCCAACACACCAGAAAAGCAAGATTCAGATTTAAAAATATATATCAGAATGCTGGTAGAGGATTTTAAGAAGGACATTAATAACTCCCTTAAAGAAATACAGGAGAATACAGCTAAAAAGGTAGAAGCCCTTAAAGAAGAAACACAAAACTCCCTTAAAGAATTACAGGAAAAAAAAAAAAAACCCAAACAGGTGAAGGAATTGAACAAAACCACCTAGGATCTAAAAATGGAAGTAGAAACAATAAAGAAATCACAAAGGGAGACAACTCTGGAGATAGAAATCCTATGAAAGAAATCAGGAGTCATAGATGCAAGCATCACTAACAGAACACAAGAGATAGAAGAGAGAATCTTAGGTGCAGAAGATTACATAGAAAACATTTACACAATGGAGTACTACTCAGCTATAAAAAACAATAAATTTATGAAATTCTTAGGCAAATGGATGGATCTGGAGGATGTCATCCTGAGTGAGGTAACCCAATCACAAAAGAACACATATGATATGCACTCACTGATGAGTGGATATTAGCCAAGAAACATAGAATACCCAAGATGCAATTTGCAAAACACATGAAACTCAAGAAGAAGAAAGTCCAAAGTGTGGATACTTGGATCTTTCTTAGAATGGGGGACAAAATACCCATGGTAGGAGTAACAGAGACAAAGTTCAGAGCTGAGACGGAAGAAAGGACCATCCAGAGATCTCTCCCATAAACAACCATCAAACCCAGACACTATTGCATATGCCAAAAAGATTTAGCTGACAGGACCAAGATATAGCTAACTCTTAGCCAGACTAACTAAAGAGGACCGGGACAGTATCTGAATTAACAAAATCAGAAATGAAAAGGAAGACATAACTACAGAACCTGAAGAAATCCAAAAAAATTATCAGATCCTACTGCAAAAATCTACACTCAACAAAACTGGAAACCTGGATGAAACTGACGATTTTCTAGACAGATACCAGGTAAACAAAGATAAATCAAGAGCAGATTAATGATCTAAACAGTCCCATATCTCCTACAGAAATAGAAACTGTCATTAATAGTCTCCCAACCAAAAAATAAACAAATAAATAAATAAGCCCAGGACCTGATGTGTTTAGTGCAGAGTTCTATCAAACCTTCAAAATAGAAGACCTAGTACAAATACTCCTCAAACTCTTCCACAAAGTAGAAACAGAAGGTACTCTCCCCAGTTCTTTCTGTTTTTTTTTATTATTATTTATTTATTTTTTAGTGTGTTTTTTTTTTTTTTTTTTTTTTTTTTTTTGAAACAGGGTTTCTCTGTGTAGCACTGGCTGTCCTGGAACTCACTCTGAAGACCAGGCTGGCCTCGAATTCAGAAATTCTACTGACTCTACTTCCCAAGTGCTGGGATTAAAGGCATGTGCCACCACTGCCCAGCTACCCAGTTCTTTCTATGAAGCCATTTTTATTCTGACACCTAAACCGCACAAAGACCTAGCAAAGAAAGAGAACATCAGACCAGTTTTCCTTATGAATATTGATGAAAACTACGCAATAAAATTCTTGCAAACCAAATCCAAGAACATATCAAAAATGATCGTCCATCATGACCAAATAGGCTTCATCCCAGGGGTGAAGGGATGGTTTAATATAAGGAAACCTTTCAACGTTATACACTATATAAACTAACTCAAAGGAAAAAATAATATGATCATCTCATTACATACTGAGAAAGTGTTTGACAAAATCTAATATCCCTTCATGTTAAAAGTCTTGGAAAGATCAAGAATTCAAGGCCCATACCTAAATATAATAAAAGCAATATATAGCAAACCAGTAGCCAACATCAAACTAAATGGAGAGAAACTTGAAGAAATCTTACTAAAATCAGGGACTAGACAAGGCTGCCCACTCTGTCCCTCCCTATTCAATATAGTACTTGAAGTCTTAGCCAGAGCAATTAGAAAACAAAAGGAGAACAAATGGTTACAAATTGAAAAAGGAGAAATCAAAGTATGACTATTTGCAGATGATATGGTAGTACACATAAGTGACACCAAATATTCCACCAGAGAACTCATAAACCTGATAAACAACTTCAGCAAATTGGCTGTATATAAAATTAAGTCAAACAAACCAATGGCCTTTCTCTAGACAAAGGATAAACAAACTGAGAAAGAAATTGGGAAAACAACACTCTTCACAATAGTCACAAATAATATAAAATATGTTGATTTTCCTCTAACTAAGCAAGTGAAAGATGTGTATGATAAGAACATCAAGTCTCTGAAGAAAGAAATTTAAAGAAGATCTCAGAAGATGGAAAGATCTCCCATGCTCATGGAGTGTCAAGGTTAATACAGTAAAAATTGCTATCTTGCCAAAAGCAATCTACAGATTCAGAGGAATCCTGATAAAAATTCCAACTCAATTCTTCATAGAGTTAGAAAGGGCAATTTGCAAATCCATCTAGAATAACAAAAAAATCCTAGGATAGCAAAAACTATACTCAACAATAAAAGAACGTCTGGTGGAATCACCATGCCTGACCTCAAGCTATACTACAGAGCAATAGTGATAAAAACTGCGTGGTAGTGGTAGAGTGACAGACAGGTAGATCAACGGAATAGAATTAAAGACCTAGAAATGGACCCACACACCTATGGTCACTCGATCTTTGACAAAGGAACTAAACCATCCAGTGAAAAGAAGACAGCATCTTCAACAAATGGTGCTGGCTCAAATGGCAGTTAGCATGTAGAAGAATTCGAATTGATTCATTCTTATTTCCTGGTACAAAGCTCAAGTCTAAGTGGATCGAAGACCTCCACACAAAAACAGAGACACTGAAACTTATAGAGGAGAAAGTGAGGAAGAGCTCAAACATAAGGGCACAGGGGAAATATTCCTGATAGAAAACCAATTGCTTTTGCTGTAAGATCAAGAATTAACACATGGGACCTTTTAAAATTGCAAAGCTTTTGTAAGTCAAAGGAACTTGTCAATAAGACAAAAAGGCAACCAACAGATTGGGAAAAAATCTTTACCAATCCTAAATCTGATAGAGATCTAATATCCATTATATACAAAGAACTCAAGAAGGTAGACGCCAGAAAACCAAATAACTCGATAAAAAATGAGGTACAGACCTAAACAAAGAATTCTCAACTGAAGAATACCAAATGACTGAGAAGCACCTGAAAAAATGTTCAACATCCTTAGTCATCAGAGAAATGCAAATCAAAACAACCCTGAGATTCCACCTCACACCAGTCAGAATGGCTAAGATCAAAAATTCAGGTGACAGCAGATGCTGGCGAGAATGTGGAGAAACAGGAAAACTCCTCCATTGCTGGTGGAATTGCAAGCTGATTCAACCACTCTGGAAATCAGTGTGGCTGTTCCTCAGAAAATTGGACATAGTACTATCAGAAGATCCAGCAATACCACTCCTGCATATACCCAGAAGATGCTCCAACATGTAGTAAGGACTCATGCTCCACTATGTTCATAGCAGCCTTATTTATAATAGCCAGAAGCTGGAAAGAACCCAGATGTCACTCAACAGAGGAATGGATACAGAAAATGTGGAACAGTTACATAATGGAGTACTACATAGCTATTAAATACAATGAATTTATGAAATTCTTAGACAAATGGGTGGATCTAAAGGATATCATCTTAAGTGAGGTAGCTAATCAAAAAAGAACACACATGATATGCACTCACTAATAAGTGTATATTAGCCCAGAAGCTCACAATACCCATGATACAATTAGAAAAACTCATGAAACTCAAGAAAGAAGACTAAAGTGTGAATAATTTGATCATTCTTAGAAGGGGAAACAAAATACCCATGGAACGAGTTACAGAGACAAAATTCAGAGCAGAGACTGAAGGAATGATCATCCAGAGACTGCCCCATCTGGGGATCTTTCCCATAAACAACCACTAAAACCCAACATATTGTGGATGCCAACAAGAGCTTGCTGACAGGAGCCTGATATAATTGTCTCCTGAGAGGCTCTGCCAGTGACTGACAAATACAGAAGTAGATGCTCACAGTCATCCATTGGACAGAGCCCAGGGTCCCCAATGAAGGAGCTAGAGAAAGTACCCAAGGAGCTGAAGGAGTTTGTAGCCCCATAGGAGGAACAACATTATGAACTAACCAGTACCCTAGAGCTACCTGGGACTAAACCACCAATCAGAAAAAACACATGGTGGGACTCATGGCTCTTGCTGCATATGTAGCAGAGTATAGCCTAGTTGCTTATCAATGGGAGGAGAGGCCATGTATCGGGGAATGCCAGGGCCACGAATGGGGAGTGGGTGGGTGGGTGAGCGAGCAGGGGGAGGGGAGTGGGTAAAGGGGACTTTTGGAGGGGAAACCAGGAAAGGGGATAACATTTGAAATATAAATAAAGAAAATATCTAATAATAAATAATTTCAATAACAAACGCATAATATAAGTATGTTTGTCAAATACCAACCAATAATTGGAGAATACAAGATCTAGAAATTGATAGAAGTGATCTTCTCTATTAAGACTGTAGTCCAACTTGCAAGAATACTCTGTATCTTCCAGTTTCCTTCTGGAAAGGGGGAATGTAGTTTGGGAGTCAGGTCTAGAAGTGATTCCATTTATTCTGACTCTTCTCTATACCCTTACTTGTGAATGAGCAGTAACACTATGGGGACAGAAGGATGGACAGAAGGATGTCTTGGCTGCTATTTACTACATCTTCCAGATAAAATCTCTGCCCCCAATTACAATTCTTCTCTTTATCAACCCATTTAACACTTTAAGAGTGAATTTTCAAAACCCTTAGGGAAAAACTGGCTCTTCTTTTCTTGTGGATATTCTTCATTCAGTCTTGGATCAACATACAGTTATCTCAGGAAGAACGGTTTTGAATTACTTTGCTCAGCTACACTGACCTGCACGGTACCTGAGACTTCAGAAGCAAGGCTTTCTGACTAAATTTGATAGGAAGGACCTAGGATTGGCTCTATATTCTGGTACTTGAGCATGAGATAGAATGACTCTGCCCCTAATATATATTTATACCTGAAAATCCTTGAGAGAAACCACCAGGAAAGCAAAACTGGTAAAAGAATGTGAGTCCAAAAGATAAAGGTTAAAATTGAAAGAGAGATAAATGAGCAAATAGCAAAAGGAAGACTATGGTTGTTGACATTATAAAGAACTGGAAGACTCCTAGAAACAACAAGGAGAAGACTGAAATGTATAGAGTAGCTTCAAAGGTCAGCTCTGACCAAGTTGTGCTATAGTAACAAACACCTTTTAAATTACAATATCTTTTATATCAGTGCTGAAACTTTTCACTTAAGCTTCAAGTATACTAGGAGTCTGACTTGCTCTGCCTACATTAATATCTCAGCCTCATTAACGCTGCTTGTCACCATGCCAAAGAGAACCACTCTGGTAGTCTCAGACTAGAAATTAAATGGTCTAAACCCACTTTTTTTCAACTAAGACTATAGCCCCAATCCCTAACAAGGGAAACCAGATTGTGTCCTCTGATTAAAGAGCACTGATATTTATTTTTAAAAGGGAGGAGGGAGGTGGTAGGAACACAACATCCCCAAGGAATATCTGTACCAATGTAATGCTTTGAGGAGTGATTAGGTCTCCAGACTCTTGCTTATAAAAAGCCAATTCAGAGTAACTCGATGCTTCTTTAGAGTTAAAGAGAAAGGCTTAGCAAAATATGATATTAAAATGTTTCATGAACTAATATTATATTTTATATTTTTCTTCATGTCTCCCTTTCTCCATAATTTTGAACCCTGGTTCCATCTTTTGCTAACCCTATAACTTGGAGCAAGGAACATTTCAAATCTTTGTCATCTCCATACTTTATAAAAATGAAAATAACAAAATACACAACTACCAAGTTATTTTGTACATATGAAATGAAACGATACTGCTTATGAAGCTCAGCAAAACATACCTACATCTAAGAAGTGTGCTGGGATAGCTACACTTCCAGGTAACTCAAAGTGATTAATTCTATAATATGTTTTAACAGTGTACAAATGGTACCTGGAGATACAGAGTGCAGTCACAATCAGAGATGGCAAAATGGTGAAGCCAGAGTTGACTGCCAGGCACTTTGATACACAAAGTTGAGATGTATGTATATTACACATAAAACCTGTCATCTAACTTGGCATTATCTGTAGTGTGTGGTCAGTGATCACCAATATTTTTTTCATTTCCAACCTCTATGACCATAACCTCAACCTGTAGATCTGACTAGAACAATGCATGCATTTCACGGCATATTAGTCAGAGTTTTCTAGAGGAACAAGATTTATATTCTGGCTTTTATGATATGATCAGAATAGCTCAACCATAGTTGTCATACCCAGAAAAGGCTGAGAACCCATAAATTTATCAGTTAATGAGGTTGGTCACCTTGGCAGTCTCAATATGGCATAGCAGGCTTAGTGGACTCCTGTTGAGGCACCGTATTACACATTGGAAACCTAAAAATACTGTTCTAATACAAGTAAGAGCAATAGTACTACCAGCCAGAGCAGTAGCAGCATTGATGAACTCAACAGCAAGAATGAATCTCATCAAGCAAAAAGCTTTCCTATTTCCCTTGTATCTTCATCTGTGTTACTACCAGAAGGGACTTTGCTCATTTATGCTGGGGCCTTCCACATTAAGTGATGAAATCTGAACAATTCCCTACAGACATGCCCCAGGCCAGCATGATGTAAACAACTCCTCTCTGCAGCAGCTCCACTAAATCTACCTCTCTTATAATTATAGGTTGTGTTGTGTTGATAACTAAAACTGACAATCACATGTCTTTCTCTCAACAAACTTAAGTACCAGATTCATTTACTTAGGGTGTCATAAAACATCAGGACAGACAGATGACTTATTCTTCATCAAAAATTTAATTTTTTGATGGTTTTAGAGAGTAATGTTTGGTTCCAAGTCATTGACAAGGATGGCTTTTGTTGAATGTCCCCCTTTCTTATTCTTGTGGTCTTTGCATTACATCACTCCAGGCTGTGTATCCTTATATTTCTTGTGTAGAAGTCCATGCCTAGTTCTTTCTTTTTACATAATTAGCTATTTGAATATAATACATTCAAATACCATCATATTCTGAAATAACAATGAATATTGAATGTGGGAACACACACAAATCAATACATACCTGGTGGCTGAAACCCAGATAAAGACATAATTGAAATATTGGATGTTTTTCATTACGAATCCATGTCATTGTTCTACCCATGAACCATTAGCAAAACATGGCTATGTACTAGAGAAATGTTTCTGGAAACCTGTCCTGCTTCACCTAATTTTCAGCAGAAATGTTGACTTTTTGAACAGCTAAGAAAACCAAACACCTATTCTTGGTTTCCTTGGAAGAATTCAGACCTCCCCACTCTAAGTAAGTAGGATTTTACTTCATATCTTGCACCTTTTATGTTATTGTAGCCTCTTAATATGGATGCCATAAGATTTACGTTGTCAATAGTTGACATTGTTAAGTGTCAACTACATATAAATATGAGCTAAGATATACTGCTAGGTTTTTAGGACAATGTAGTCTGAGTAAAACAAAATGATGTGCAGTACATCCTGAGCATAGCTTGAGAGCTTGATGGATAACAGAGGATGTTATCCATCACTGTAAAGATAACAGAGGAAAAATGACCATGGCAGGCTGCTAATTCAGAGATGTCTAACCAGAGATTGAGAGCATTCATGGTTTAGAATGTTAGCAAAGTAAAAAAGCAGCAGTTCTTAAAGCACAGTTAGGAAGCAATTTCTGCTCCATTTCTTACAAATGGTTTACCCTTCTTCAAGTCTGAGTCTAAGGGTCGTGGTTTTCATGGAGCATTTGAACTAGCTTCATCTTCAACCTCCTTTCTCTCTCTTTTTTTGTGAATTTTACATCATGCCCCCCAACCTGCCCTCATCTCATGTCCTGTCATACCCACTCTCCACACTTGCAACCTCCCTTCCTCCCAAAAGAAAAAAATTATCTTGTGGGAGCTGTAATATGTAACAGTGTTCTCACTATAACTATATACCCTTTTGTTCAGACTTCAGTCCTTGCAGATGTTCATTGCAATGAGTCAGTGGTCTGGTTTGAGGCCTTTGGTATCTGCTATGCTCTCAATACTGGATCTTCACCCGAACTTCTCTCAGATACCCTGTTGTTGCCCTGTTTCGTGAAATTGAGTAGCTTTGGATATGTAGGATCAGCCCTTCATGTGATCCAGCAGTTTATAGATGGGATAGATGTTAAGGTGGGCCAACACAAAGTTCTTAATCTGGGTCTGGGTGGTAGCAGAGCTGGTCAGACCATCATGAAGGGAAAATTCTGGTTTCTTTGGAGACTCAGTTGTGTCATGTGATTTTTTTTGTTGTTTTTTGTTGTTGTTGTTTTGTTTTGTTGTTGTTTTTGTTTTTTTGTTGTTGTTTTTTGAAAACTGTCTTATTAGAGGATGTTTTGGCTAAAACAGACAAACGGGAGGATGTTTTGCTGAGAACACACATGTGGTCTTCTTTTATGTAAGCTGCCTAGAAAAGGGACATGTGATGTTTAGCTAGAGCAGACACTTGAGAAAAGGGTACAAATATAATCCAACAGACAGTGGGACAGGGTGTGTTGCACTGGTTCACCTTGCATTTTGTTGCAGTTAAACCTGGTTCTTCCTCCTAGCACCAGAAATACCACTCAGACTCAAAATATATTTACAAATACTTTGACCGTATAGTTAGGCTCAATTCTTAATAGACCATAACTAAAACAACTCAATTATTTTAACCTACATTCTGCCACATGTGCTCAGGTATCCTGGGTCCAACTCTACACCTCTTTTCAGGGACACTCCTGCCTTCTCTCCCCAGAAATCTTTCTCCTCCTGGATGGCCCACCTCAATTTCCTGCCTAAGCTATTGGCCTTAGGCGTTTTAATTGGCAAATGATACATCCTTGCAATACAGGAGACAGTCTCTCTACACACCAGCTCTCCTTAACCAACATCACCAGGGGAAGCTCGCCATCACTGACTTGGCTAGTTCACCCAATGCCACAGCTGACAAGAAGCAGAGGCAGCTCTCCCCTGCTCTCATGACTTGAGGCCAGGTCACTTGCAACTCCTCAAACCAGAACTGCCTACTCTACTGTGCTTCCTTAGCAAGATGCTGTGTCTACTCTCCTAAGTTCTACAGCTGGGTGAGGATTGGGATCAATTCTGCTCTCTTGTTTTTTGGGCCAGCTCTATCATGATACCGAGACAAGGGGTGGGTCCAGCTCTGCACAGTCCTCACAAATCACCATAGCCCCAGGTAGCAGTCTAGACCAAGACTTCACCATGGCCTTGGGTGGTATTGCTGGCCACTTGCATCAGACTGTTCCACATTACACTTAACTCTACAGGTCTCCCCGTCTTCATTGTGTATGCATCATTCTATTTCTCTTTCTCTTCAACCTCTCTACCATTTAATTGTTCATCTTAGTGACAATGGGGTGGGGGTGGGCTCTAGGTTTCTGGGGTCATCTCAGGAATGCTATGCCCATATTTTTTTTCTGTGGCACTGGGAAGGGATCTCAGGAGTGCTCTGCCTGCCTGGGGTGTGTGATTCTCAGCAGGGTGCCCACTCAGGTGTGGTCTATCCATGTGAGCTATATAGTGTCAGCTTGCCTCACCTTTTATTATGTACCATTTGCCCTATTGTGTGACACTGTTCTATGAAACAGTCATTTTTACAGTCTGTCCAATCACCTATAGACAGGAACACTGACACATAGGAAAAAGGCTCAGGCCTTTCCAGGCAGGCAGGTCTGAATTCTGCCTCTTTTACTTATTAACTAGTCAGACATTTGACACATTATTAACCTCCTAGTTTCTTTACCCATAAAATCAGAGTAGTAACAACCACTGGGCAGGGGAAGGAAAAAGACTTAATAGAATGAAGTATATAAAGCATTTAAATTATTGCTTATTATATAGACTCAGGAAATGGTTGTTATCATTATAATAATGGTTGTTATGCCAGCCATTTGTTTCTACTGCTTCTTAGCCCATCACTCTTTTCATATTTGTAGCATAGTATTATGTAACTGCAGCATATAAATCATACATAGATGCAAGATAATATAGGAGCTCAGTCCTATAACCAGCCGGCTTACCATTTATGACCTCCACCATTAATTACTGTAAGGTAGGGAAAGTTAACTGGACCTCTCTAGGTCTCAATAGGTTTTGGATCAAATAAGATTAGGTACTGGACAGTTCTCTACCTGTGGCTCATGACACCTTTGGGAACCAAAGACTTTTTTACAGAGATTGTCTAAGACCATCAGAAAATACAATATTTACATTATGATCCATAACAATAGCAAAAGTACTGTTGTGAAATAGCAACTACAATAATTTTATGGTTGAAGGAGGTCAGTACAACATGAGAAACTGTATTAAAGGGTCACAGTGTCAGGAAAGTTGAGAAGCACTGTTGGCTCTCTTATATAGATAATTTAAGCTTAACCTTACCTGATACTGTCCAGAAGAGAATACATATATGATACATGGCAATTTTTCCTTTACTATATAGTAAAAGTTTAAGCTCACTGACTATTCTTTCTGCCATACCAAAAAAAATCAGTTTAATATAGTACTAATTAAGTTTTTGGTTTTATTGATGTTCCTAATCACCAGGTATTTGACTACAGCCCTGAATGAAAAACATTTCCACTCTCTAGTCCTGCTCTCATATTATCAGACACATACACTCAGTTGACAGTTTCTGTAGGTCAGACAACTCTCAGGATTCCATGGGACACTCTGCCTTTCATTTGCATTCACTCTATAAAGGGCCAATATCCATGTTACTACTTCCCCTCCCCTCATCTTCTCTCAACACATAAAATATTGGCATCAAAAACAAAACCAACCAACCAACCAACCAAAAAAACAACAACACACCACTGAGAAAAAAACTTGAGCAGGGTCACAGGTTTAGGAGGTTTTAAGCCAAAGTCTAAGCCACATGTAAATGACAGCCAGATACATTATCCCTGCTAGTGGTCATGGCCCATGTTTGTCACTGCTGTGGGACACAGGGAACACACAATCACTTATGTTAACGATATGGATCATGCTTGTCTAAAGGGAAGTCATAGGACATTTGTTGAATGAAGGGGTTTACTGGGTCATGTATTCATCTACCTAGTAAACCAGATGTTGTGATTTGGAAAGAAAATGTTCCCCACATGTTCATATGCTTAAAAACTTCATTCCCTGTTGGTAGATATTGTGGAGCAGGTTGAGTAGTGTGGGGCTAGAGATCAGGCCTTGAGGTTTGCAGTCCTTCCTTCTGTACTTCAACCTCCTTCCTTATATCTGCTTCCTGAGAGTGTACAGTTTCCCAGGGCTACACTGTGGCTCTGCTTTCATGCTTCCCTCTCAGGAGCCAAGTCAGGTATAGGGTTTCTTCTTGTCAGAAATTTGTTAAAGGAACACAATATATGTCTGATTTTATACCACCTCTATCTATCTATCTATCTATCTATCTATCTATCTATCTATCTATCTATCTCTATGATGGTTAGTTTCAATTATCAACTTGATACAGTCTAAAATCAATAGGCAAATGGACTCATATTGAGGAACTATCTAGATGAAAATTGACCTGTGGGCATGGTTATAGAGATTATCTCAGTTAGATGTATTGACATGGGAAGACCTACCCCACTGTGGGTGGCACAATTCTCCTGGCAAAGTACTATGGCTTGTATAAGAGTAGAGACAGCAAGATGAGCACTAACATGCATGCTTTAACCAATTACTCTCTGCTCGTGACTGCGGTTATAACATTACAAAATGCAACAGAATCCTGTCACCTTGACTTCCAGGAAATGATGGTCTATAACTTGGAAATGGGAGACAAATAAACCATTTACTCTTCAAGTTGCTTCTATTGAGATATTTTATCACAGAAACAGGACATAAAATTAAGACACCATCTATCTATATTATCTACCATCTCATTTTCTATTAACTATTATATACTACCTCTAATATACTTATCTGTATCTATCTATATTTTATCATTTCTATTTAACATCTCCCTAACAACCCATGCTAGCAACTATCATAATTTATCCATCTGCCATCCTAGCAAAACCCCCAACATAATGCATGCATAAATAGAGGACAAAATGAGGCAAGCGCCTATTTACTGTGAACTGCATAAGAACTGTGATGAGTGGGTGCTATAGACACCAAGAAAAGCTCTCATGACTAGCAGAATTGTACATTCTGCTCTACCAAGGTGCCTTCCTGCCCACTCCTTCTTCTTCTAGACAAACACAAAATGTCACAATTTTACAGTGAGAATTTATATAATGCTATAGCTGTGCTCTTAGCAAGCAGCAAGACATAAACTTTTTTGACTACAAATAGAACAAAGGAAGCAGAAAACAAACTTGAATTCTCTGATATATATTTTTTCAATCAAAAAGTCCATGGCATGTTTTTACATGAAAGGTAAAATCTATAGAACACTATGGCAGAAGACTGCTTGCCCTTTCTTAATGATCTGAATCATAGATTTGCCTATATTGTACTGATGGACAAAATCAAAGGCTTTATCTCATAGCAAAATAAGACTGACTAATTTTCCATTTTCTATTTTCTTTACTGTTTATTATCTTTTCTTAGATGTTATATCTATTGACCTGTTTTTTCTCATTTTTATTACTTCCTTGAGAATTCTACATTACATATCTTTTACCTACTTATTTTTTAATTTATTAGATGAAATTTTAAAACTACTATTGTTAAATGGATGTATAGGTATAGGTATAGGTATAGGTATAGGTATAGGTATAGGTATAGGTATAGGTATAGGTATAGGTACAGGTACAGGTATATATGTATGTATGGAGAGAGACTGGGACATTTTTCCTCCTCCAGAATAAATATCCTGGCCCCCTGTCCCTTATTTTCTTCCCCTTCTCCCTCAACCTCTATTTCCTGATTTTATTTCTAATTCTCTGATCTTTGTTCCTCTGCAGCAAATAAATCTCCTTTGTGCTGAGAACTTGGCTTTGGGGTTCCTGGGCCCATACCCTCCCTCACAGGCATTCTTTCATCTCTTCTTTTTAAAATTGATTTTTAGGATTTGGTTGGCTTAAATTTAAAAATATTTTGTAATATCTTTAAGTGTTTGAATGTGGTTTTATGTATACACATGTATGTATTATGATGTATGTTTGGTCATTAGGCAAAACAAGGCAAAATGATGTGTTCCTTCTTATATCTTTAAACACCATCCTTTGTAATCACTGTGGGAATTCCTTGATGTTTATCTTATTCTGTGTCACAGTAATTGCTAACCCCCATTAATCTTATTCCCTAGGTTTGTTTCTAGCTCTGCTCTTACTGATCTTTGACCCTCTTAGTGAAAGCCATTGCTTAGGTATGCACATAGTAACAGACTGTGAATATCTGACTCTCTTTACATTACAACAATAACTTTCTTCCCCAAATATGCTTTAAAAGAAACCTCTCTACAATGGGGACGTGATCATTCTTCCTGCAAATTCCACATTTTGAAGAATTAAAACTGAGCTCCTTAATGATGCCGTTGGATGACCTAGTGTCATCTGAATCACTTTACATATAACTCATAACTATTAAATGGTAGTTATGTAGCAATTCTAGATATTTAATTACTGTCTATTATCTGGGAAATGGTGTCTGCACCCTTGCCCTTGTTATATACTGTTTCCCATTCCTGCTGAAAAGATTTCCACAGTAGTCTTTCTTTTTTAACTACCAAACTGGTTTATTTGAAAAGATAATCTTTATCTTTTGCAGAGAACATTTATGACTCCATTCTTACTATTCATGATCCAAATGTGTATAGCTACCATTACATGGATTGCATAGACATATTATAACTTTCTTTTCATTGCAAAGTAATATCTTCACTCTGTAAAACCTTCAGCAAATATAGATAAGTAGAATGGAGAAAAATTAAATCATCCATAATTTTGTCACTCAGTTGCAACTATTGTTAACATTTGGCAGACTCTATTGCTAGTCTTTTCTCTGAATATATCTGTTTATTTTTCAGAAAGTATAATAATACTATTAGTATTGTTTTGTAATGGGAATTTTTGAAATGGAAGGGCACATTGTAAAAATTATCTTGTGGTTTTAAAATTATTTCTTAAAATTATTGTCAATGTTGAAAAGCATTTCCTTAGACGAATGGAACAATTTCCTATTATTTGAAATACAGTCATATCCAAAATTTCACATTACAAATGGGAAGGCAATTATTCTCTTTATAGCCAAACCCTCAGGTATGATCATGGTTACTTCTCTCTGATAAATCTTGACAGAAGTAATTTCTGGATCAATGAGGATTTATTTGTTTATAATTTCCAATGCATATTTCTAAATTTTCTTCTAGAAAAATCCTACTATTTGCATACTTACAAGAAAAGGTGTCTGACAAGGCTTTTAATCTGACAAAGCTAATATAATAGATGGTATTTGTTAGGTTATTTAATAAGTCTATCTTATGACCTAGTTTAATTTCTCTGTATAATGTAAAATACTTTTATTTGAATAGTCATCCTATAGGCATTGGTGTATACAGAAATGTGCATGCATATACATGTGGTTTCTCTGAGTTCTATGACTGAGTCCTTTGCTTTTTATTATTTATAAATCAGTTTACTGATTTTAATAACTTTTCAAATAAAGGATACTTTAGTGTCATTCTTTATCCTATATATCACACCCAAATTGTATTTCCTCTCGCATGTTTGCCCTTAAAATTGATTTATGAGAACAGTATATCTAAACCCCCTTTTTTGAAATGCTACTAGTGAAATTATTGATTTGTAATCTCCTAAGATCAGTTTATGAAGATTTAAAGTAACAAATCAGACTTTTCTTTTATCACTATTAAAAGAGTGAGTCCATATCAATGTATTTCTTATTCATACCATTAAAACCTTAGTCTTACCATTTATTCATTATAGCCAATTTACGTGTGTTTCCATAGAGAGTGTTTAATATTCTTGTGAGTGTGTCTTTCACTCTTCCAAATGTATATATGAAGAAGACACAATTATTATAGAATTGTTTTCATGTAGCAAAGTAACTAAAGGAGACATTCTTTATTATAAAGACCAATGCTCTCTACTTTCATAATGTGTAACCCTGTAAAACAGTGTTTCATGTTGTGGTGGCAGCCAACCTTTAAATTATTTGTGTTGCTACTTCATTACTAAAATTTTGCTACTGTTATGAATCGTAATGTAAATAAATGATATGCGTGATAACTTATATGTCACCTGTGTGAAACGGTTATAATTCAACCCTTCAAAGGGTCACGACCTATAGGTTGAGCAGTGCTGATCTAGAAGAACCATGACTAAAACTCAAGTCAGCCTGAAACCAAATCTGACATACCAAGTTCATGTAAATATTTTCTATCTATTCACTATCAAACAGGTTTGCACCTATGTGAAGTTGTTTTACTCTTAGATCTGAATTTTATAGTATTTCTTATTCTATACATAAAAATAGCTTTTGAGATTAGCTTTTTATTCAGGTCTAGCACACTACATATAGAGAGTATGTTACTTAAACCCCCGTGTAGATTACACTCAGAACAAGAAATTTACCAGTGTGCTGGGAATGTCACTATGCCTTCAAATTACAAGGTTCCCACAGGCCATCTCTGAAAGCAGTATTGGTTTTATAGTTATGCTTTTGAATGCTTTTTCCATGTATCTTTTGGATATTTACAGCATTTTTGAGTTTAAAAGATCTATTCAAATCATTTACCATTATATATATATATAATTCTTGTAGTATTAGGTTTGAACTTAGGGTCCCATACACTCTAAGCAAGTGTTCTATCACTGAGTTACAGCCCAATCCTTGATGGTTTTAAATTAGAGTGACATTGTTAAGAATTCTTTTTTTTTTTCCAGTTTTTTTCTTATTGGGTATTTATTTCTTTTACATTTTCAATGCTATTCCAAAAGTACCCACTGCCCCCCACACACACTCCCACTTCTTGGCCCTGGCATTTCCCTGTACTGAGGCATATAAAGTTTGCACAACCAATGGGCCTCTCTTTCCACTGATGGCCAACTAGGTCATCTTCTGATTCATATGCAGCTAGAGACAAGAGCTCCAGGGGTATTGGTTAGTTCATATTGTTGTTCCACCAATAGGATTGCAGATCCCTTCAGCTCCTTGGGTATTTTCTCTAGCTTATCCATTGGGGGTCCTGTGATCCATCCAATAGCTGACTGTGAGCATCCACTTCTGTGTTTGCTAGGCCCTGGCATAGTCTCACAAGAGACAGTCATATCTGGGTCCTTTCAGCAAAATCTTGCTAGTGTATGCATTGGTGTCAGCGTTTGGAAGCTGATTATGGGATGGATCTCTGGATATGGCAGTCTCTAGATGGTCCATCCTTTTGTCTCAGCTCCAAACTTTGTCTCTGTAACTCCTTCCATGGGTGTTTTGTTCCCAATTCTAAGAAGGGGCAAAGTGTCCACACTTTGGTCTTCATTCTTTGTAGTATAGCTTGAGGTCAGGGATGGTGTTTCCCTCAGAAGTTCATTTATTGTTAAGAATTGTTCTTGCTTTTCTGAGTTTTTTGCTTTTCCAGATAAATTTGCGAATTGCTCTTTCCATGTCTTTGAGAATTGTGTTGGGATTTTGATGGAAATTGAATTGAATCTGAAGATTGCTTTTGGTAGGATGGTCATTCTAGCTGTGTAAATTATGCCAACCCATAAACATGGGAGAACTCTCTATTTTCTGAAATCGTCTATTTCTTGAGAGACTTGAAGGTATTGTCATTCAGAGTTTTCCCTTGTTTGGTTAGAGTTACAGCAAGATATTTTATATACTTGTGACTATTGTGAGGGGTGTTGTTTCCCTAATTTTTTTCTCAGCCTGTTTATCATTTATATAAAGGAAGGCTACTGATTTTTTTGAGTTAATTTTATATCACTCTCATCAACTTTCCCCAGTCCTCCCAAGCACATGTACCTCTCAACTTCATATCTTCTTTTTAAACTATTATTTTTTTAATTCACAAGTCTAAAAGGGTTTCCCAAATGCATAGGGGTGTGAGAGCAACCCTTAAAAAAGGAGGAACTTATCAATGACAATACTATTTTCTCCTGTAGGAGCTAGATGTTACCATGTTGGATTTTTCACTAGCCTGACCTTGAGCAGATTTTATACTATATATTCATGGGTGAAACAGCCACGACCCGCTGAGAGGACAGCATTTTATAGTTCTCCTCCCTATTGGCTGACTCTCACATTCTTTCAATCCACTCTTCTCTGGTATTCCTTAAGCTTTTGTGCTCTGGGGATATAGATATCCAACTTAAGGCTGAGCAATCAGTTATGCTCATTACTTAGAACAGTGAACATGTTGCTGAATTAGCCATTTCCTAATATAATAAAAGCCTTTCTCTGGTCAAAGTTGAACACTGAACAAACTTGTAGTATAATCAACATCAATTGTTCTCCCCCTGGGAGTTTTCCAGCCTTGCTGTTTGATCATATTTCAGTACCAAGCATGGCTTCCTCCAATAAAAAGAGAAGTTGGTTGCTCCAGAAAACCTTTACCACTGTGGCATCAATGGGTACCATTTGTCTGACCCTCAGCATTGTAAAGTCCCATACTGAGTAAGTCACTGATATCTTTTGAACCTAAGCAGCCCACACAGTCTATTCTAGCACCATAATAAATAAGTGGAAGGAAGATAATTTCCTGGTAGCATACAGATTCATTTTTTTATGACATGCAATCAAAATCTGTGATTTCTTCAACAATGTAAGCTTTTTAAATGAAAACATTCATATTTTCCTTTATTATACATATTAAACTCTCTTTAAATGATTTGGAAGGTAGTAAGCTGCTTCCTGTGAATGAGTAGAGGATAAGTAACTTTTTGGAGCATTAAAGATTGAATCTAGAGCTTTGCACTCTGCAGGCATAGTCTTCTACCATTGAGCTCTATTCCCAATCCTATTTTGTTGTTTACTTTTTTATCATAGTTTAGCAAGAAACTTGCAAAAGTTTTTTTTCTATCCATGTCTTTTCTTTTGGAAAAAATATCAAACATGTGTGTGTGTGTGTATTTTCCTTTTTTTCATTCCCTTTCTTTTATTTTTAAAAATTATTTGGTTATTTTATTTACTTATATTTTAAATATTGTCCCCCATCCCGGTCTCCCCACACACAAACTTCCCATCCCCCCTCTGATTTGTCTCCCCTCTGCTTTGTCTCTAAGAGAGTGCTCACTCACCCTCCCACCCACTCTCACCTCACCCCTCTAGCATCCCTCTATTCTGGGGCACAGTTATGTTATTTTGAGCAGCCAAGAACAATGCTAAAAGCTTATGTTAATTTGGGTGACTGGGGGCTCCTTGAACAGCAATTCATAGGGAAGTATTTTGTACCCAATAACGAGAATGAACTTTAATATCTGAAGTTTTACCGAAATCAGCATTGTTAACTAATATATGGTACCTCTATCTAAGCACCACTTTTTAAAAAATTGGCTTATAAAGTGTGGTATTATAAAAATTCATCATACATTCTTAGTTTTGCTTATCCTTTATCTTCTCTTTATGTCACCACCATCCTCTTCTTTAGGTCTCAGTATTATTCTCCAGTCTTTCATATCATGATGCTGTAATAGCTCATATAAATATATATACATATATATATATATATATATATATATATATGTGTGTGTGTGTGTGTGTGTGTGTGTGTGTGTATGTGTGTGTATTTACATATATAGTATATATATATACATATATATGATATTTATTAACTTACATATATATAATATTTAGTTACTAGAGCTGAAAGGTCATAGGTTTTGAAGTAGCCCCATCATAGTCTCTTCACATTGGTAAAACATTCCCCAGGCCCTTCATTTCTGCTTCTTCATGACTCTACTAACTACTTGAACTATGATGTCAGCACTTCCTACTGAATCCATTTTCTCTTTAATAAGTCATAAACACATTTCAGGTCAATTCTTTGGTATATGCGTAACTTCGCTATTTATTAGAGACAAATAAAATTTGCATATTAATTTCATGCATGTGCTTATTTGTTGTTATATAAGGAATTAAATCTTATCAGAATCTTTGACATTGTAGAACACAAGCATTTTCAATGTTTTTACAGAGTGGATCAATATTTTGATTGTATAAATTTAATGCTGAGAGTGTCACTTTGCATAAATACACAGTATCAACTGTTTAAAGACATTGCAAAAATTATTGGAAATTATGTCATAATCCCATGTTAAAATTTATTTAACATTTTCTGTAATGAAATTCATGTCAACAACTCAAATGAGCCAAATATATGCACCCTTTCCACTCTTGTTTCTATTGTTTCCATTCTCAGTGTTTATTGTTTGCTGTTGTCTGCTGTTTTCCTGCCTACTCATTCTATCCACATTTATTCTTACAGATACTCTTCTCAATAAATTTCTGTAGCATAAACCCTAAATGGTCACTTAGACTACTGAACATAACATGAAAGAGGATAACATACTTAATAATATTTTTTCTGTTTTGTTGATGTGATTTGTATCTGTACTATTTGCAAAGTTCTTCCTAAGTAGGAGACAGCAATACAGTCATTATCAGACAAATATTTTTCTTCCTAAAATATTTCCTTTAGCTTGTATTTTATTTTTGTTTGGTAGTAATGAATGTGTTCAGTTTTTCTTCTTTTTTCAGAATTATGCTGATATCACTATGTTTTCTAGTGTTTTGAATATTCCGTTCATTTTCTTCTGCCTTTCACAGTTTTATATAATTCAGTCATTAATTATATCATTGTTTCCCTGCATGTAATGTATTGCTTTTATTGAACTTCTTACAGTCTTTTTTCTATTGCACAAACAAAAGCATGAATATGTATGCACACATACACACACAGGCTTTTTCTGTGATGTTTTGTGTTTATGAGCATCTATTTGTACATATTATCAACTTATTAAACTTCTGTAAATCTACTTTTTACAACAAATTTAGGAAATTCACTTTTCTATACTATGTTGTCATATTGGAAATTGGAGAAGTACCCAAACATGACTGTAAATCTATGGTTTTTCATAGCTTTCTTCAAACTTTCTCCTCCCTGCTAATTTACATTGCAAAATTTCAGTTGATCTACATTTGAGTTCATTTGCCATTGCGGGTTTTTGTAGCAATCAAGTGATTTTACTTTATTCTTTACATAATTAGCATTTTTATAGTTTTTGTTTGTGTTTAAAATGTCCTATGTATGAGTTCAATAATATCATAAGTGTAAATTGATATTCCTCATCAATTTGAGAGGATTTGGAAACACGTATGTGAAATAACTTTTGTGTATCTCTATGGACGTTGCTTACAGAAAAGTTTCAATGAACAGGACACACTGACCATAGACCAGTATCTTTGAGATTGAATAAAAATACAACACACAGTACTAGCATGCTTTGCTTGCTGCTTCCTGCTCTCCGCAAATGTGACGAGACTCAGTTGCATACTTCACCAGCCCAAAAGTCTCTCATACCTTCCCAACCTGGATGTCTGCTACCTTCCAAACCCAGAGCCAAGATAAATACCTTAAGTTGATTTTTTCTTAGTTATTTTGTTACAACAGAAATATCTAATGTACCATGTATTATTTTTAAATTTTTTTGAATTTAGTTTTCTTTAAATCTTTGAAACATTTGTATCAATGTCTGTATCTACTAGACTTACGACATGAACACTTCTTACCAATTTTTAATATCGGCTCTTTTTTGGCCTTTGTTTTCCATTTAAGTCATATTTGCAGAGCTTTTGCGTGTTTCACAATTTTATTTGAAAATTAAACTATGGCCTGTTACTGATCCGGGAATCTTCTCTGTCCTTCTAAGTACAGTCAATATTATGTTCTCACGGGCATTTAGCATGGGTATTATGTAGCTCTGCAGAGTATGCAGTGAGATCTCCATGTCTCTCCCATTTATTTGTAATTTAGTGGTCAGCCAAGGCTTCAGCTATAGAATATGGTGAGTTGTCTTAGGTTTCAACTTAAAAAGATGTGTAATTAACTAAAACAGAAGCAGCTGGTTACGCCTGTGAGGGATATTTTCTTAATTAAATTATTCAAAGACAGAAGACCTAATTTTGATCCAGATCTTGTGAGATGGTGAGATACACCTTTAATCTAAATATTTTGATCTAACTTTAATCTGGGCCACACCTTTTGCTGGAAACCTACAGAAAGAACATGAACAGAAGCTAACTCTCGTTGCCTGATTGCTTTTGTTCTCATTGGAAATTCTATTCCTTCATTGCCATCAGAGCCTACTTCTTTTAGATTCTGACATATACTAAAAATCAGCTGAGATGAGACAAACATGCCTTATGGACTGAACAACTGTACTCTTGTAACTTCTCTTGGTAGATAGCCATTTTTGGACAAGCTGGATCATGGCCGATAAGACATTCTAATAAATCCACTTCTTAAACATAAATTAGATGATTGATAGATAGATAGATAGATAGATAGATAGATAGATAGATGAGAGAGAGAGAGAGAGAGAGAGAGAGAGAGAGAGAGAGAGAGATTCTATCAGCTCTGCTTCTCTAGAGAACCCCGACTACAATGACTCTATAGTCAATAGGTTATAGAGATTTTGGAAATTCTATTCCGTGTGATCCTCAGGGTCCCAAAATTTCTTCCTTGGTTTACCAGTCTCTCTCATTGCTGTACGCTAGTGCCTTGAGTTAAGAGAGCTTCCTGTGTCTAGTCCTGAACTTTCTTGAACTTCACAATTTCTACCAAGGAGAATCTGTTATCTAAATATCACTGTGTAGATTTCTGTTTTGCAAAGAAACACATCAGGTTTTATCTTTTAGCTTTAATCATTTGAACTTTCTGGTGTCTTCTTTGTTTGTAATTCAGTTACCAGCCAACAATGAGCGTATTATTGTTATGGAAATTAAGCATATCAAATAATTAATGGATTTCTTACTTTGAAAAATTCCCTCTTAATTTTTCAGTGTTTTGTTTTTTTACTTGAAATCTTGCTATAATGAAACTAGAACCAATAAAATTATAGTTTTGTAGAATCAGACTCATGATGTTAGGCAAGGCCTAAAGGATATTCTGCTCTTTTTAGGATAATAACAATCTTTGAAACATAAGTTATTTTCCACATCCAACCTGCTTGTTGTAATTTTGGAGTATCTTTAAGTGGTTGTTTCCTTTTAATAACATGATCCAGTTCTTTACATTCTTATCTACAAAAGGAATCACCTGTTCTCTTCTAGAAGTCATTACAGGAATTTAGGACCCTGGTTAAATACCATTTTTCTTTGTGTAATTTTCCAATTATGGGTAGAGATAAAATTATATACATTATTTTCCACATGTTTAAAATAAATTTAATGATCATTCTAAATTAGTAAAAATAAATTTAGAAGTTTCTTTTCTTCCTTCTGTGCTTAAGAACTATATATACATATATAATATCTATTCTCCTTAAAAACTTTAAGTCCTCTCCATTATGTACTCTGGATGCTACCTGTATCTGTATTCTGTAGAAAGATTTAGCAAGACATCCATGACCAGTGTGCATACCAGCATTTCAGTGTATCAATTTTGATAATATTCACGATTTCTAAGACATTTTTCTTAGGTGTCTACAAGTTTATCATCAGAGTATAGCCCAATATACAGCTGTGTTATTGCAGTTCCTTAATATCTTTCTATTTCTTGTTGTGGCTGATGTGAGTTTTTTTTTTCTTATCTTTCTCATCCTACTTTAGTTTGAATATTCGTATGGCAGCCCTGTTTTTTAGACTGTTGGACACCGAGAAGCAGAATCTCTCTTTTGCTTTTCTGTGAAGCCCCTCCTACTATGGTTTCCATACAGTGTGTGTTTAGTAAACTAACTGAACTCAAATGAACTGCTAAGGCTGAGTGAAGCTGATACAAATTTATTGATCATAGACGCTGTTGGTAAATAGGAAACCAGTTTTTATTTTACAAATGGTAAGTGCTGCGTGGCAAAGTTGAGGTAGATCAGTGCCTTCTTCCCTACAAACCATGCTGTGTGGCCAAAATTGGTTGAATCTAAAATATCCCCAAACTTCACCTCACCTTTTACATACACATAAATTCAAGATCTCTCTCTCTCTCTCTCTCTCTCTCTCTCTCTCTCTCTCTCTCTCCATATATATATATATATATATATATATATATATATATATATATATGTACAAAGCAATTTTAAGATCTAAAAGTATGAATATCATTAGATTAATAGTCTGCATTGTAAAAATCAATTCTGGTTATTAAGGATACCTAAATCTAGGATCCTTGTTCTTGGTATGAGTCATCCCAGGAACATGTAAATGTGTACAGAACATGACTACTTTATAAACGTTGAATCTCTTTAGAGAATTGTTCTGTTACACTTTACTAATGTGGCTGGATTTACTAAAAGTGGAATCCAGTGGGGCAGTGGTGGCGCATGCCTGTAATCTCCGTCTCGAAAAAACAAAACAACAACCACAACAACAAAAGTAGAATCAAGTATGGAAGACAAACAATGCCTGTATATGTCCCATTAAAGGAATTTGTCACAACTCAGAGAAATAAATAATTAGGCATTTTTCACTGTCTGGTACAATCTGGTTTATCTGTTTATCTCCACCAAAATAAGATATTGAAGAAAGGACAAAGTTAGAACTCAGAGAAGCTGGAATTATAAACCAAATTCTTTCACTACCTTATAAATATCTAATTTTCTTGGATGCTTCCCATCCTTAACTAAAAACTTTTCAAGTGGAAAACATAGTCTACCTGAGAGGTGGATACTTGAAGGAGTTCCCCCCACCCCAGTGGGCAAAGCTAGGAAGGGTCTAGAAGTTGTATCATCACATAACCCTTGGGGGGGGGGAGAAGTTATGTTGGGTTCCAGAACTTACCATCAGGTACTATGTGGCTAATACTTGAAAAGAAAGTCTGTGTTGATCTAATAAGGGTAGGGAAGCATGCTCAAAAGAGGCTTGCACCAATTTCTGCAATAAGTAGGTAAAAGGAAATGGAGGGTGCTCAAAAAGCAAAGGTCTTGTGAACAGATACCGAGAGAGAGAGAGAGAGAGAGAGAGAGAGAGAGAGAGAGAGAGAAAGAGAGAGAGAGAGAGGAGAGAGAGAGAGAGAGAGAGAGAGAGAGAGAGAGAGAGAGAGAGAGAGAGAGAGAGAGAATGGCGTTTTGTGGACTAGAAACAAGGGAGTAAAGCTCAAATCCATCCCATAATCAGCCTCCAAATGCCGACACCATTGCATACACTAGCAAGATTTTGCTGAAAGGACCCTGATATAGCTGTCTCTTGTGAGGCTATGCCAGGGCCTAGAAAACACAGAAGTGGATGCTCATAGTCAGCTATTGGATGGATCACAGGGCCCCCAATGGAGGAGCTAGAGAAAGTATCCAAGGAGCTAAAGGGATCTGCAACCTTATAGGTGGAACAACAATATGAACTAACCAGTATTCCCGGAACTTGTATCTCTAGCTGCATATGTATCAGAAGATGACCTAGTTGGCCATCAGTGGAAAGAGAGGCCCATTGGTCTTGCAAACTTTATATGCCTCAGTACGGGGATTGCCAGGGCCAAGAAATGGGAGTGGGTGGGTAGGGGAGCCGGGTGGGGGTGTATGGGGGACTTTGGGGATAGCATTGGAAATGTAAATGAAGAAAATACAAAAAAAGGGGGGCTCAAATCCAGAGGAATTGAAGCTGAGAGGGAATATAAGAAAATGTCATCCTGAGTGAAATGAATATCTATGGAAAAAAACAAGTAACATATTTCCAAGAATACAGATATCTTCATTCAGTTGGAGCTTTGAAGGGTAGAGCATTGGGAGTTATTTAGAGGAAAGTAAGTTCATTTTGTATTGTATAGAAGATTACCTGACAAGTTCAACAGTACAGGCTCAGGCACTATATGTTAGTAAAAGATTCTAAAAGGGTATTGGCCCATAGCATAGTTTAACACATATTTGTTACTAGCTGAGGTTATAAAGAAGGATTTCTCTATCATGGACACTAGGTGTACAGATAGCTGGTGAGTGGCACGAGAGTGCTGATACCCCCAACACCTTCTTTCTTCCTTTAAGTAGTCACTTGTAAAAATGTGTGAGGAATGAAAGCTTAGCCTCTTCCTTTTCATCCTCAATGTTATTTGTTGTTTCTTTCTGTCTTCTTTTTTCTTTTTAGAAATGTCTTCCAATATTGCAAAGTGGCAGTGGTAAAATAAAAGCATCTTATTCCAATACTTGTATTTTGGAAACATACGGTCATGTTTACTCAGTACAATTCAAATAATAAGCACAACCAGGTTGAGAGATGCCAGAGGAAGCTATGAGCCAGGAGCCATATCCAAGGACAGCTATGGAGACAGGAACATCCTCTTACACTTTGAACCCTTTGAACCCAAAGAAATAGCACTGGGATACCTATGAACAGTGAGTATGAGAATGTTAGCTGTGGGAAGAGTCTGTTGCGGTTCATTAATGCACTCATACTCCTTAGGATCTACATCCAGCTTTTCATCAAGATCCATTAGAATGTATGTTAATCCTGTGTGGCTCACCTCATGCTCACTGTTGTAGCCAGGTCTACAATGTCCTTTCTCTTAATTCAAAAGATGTCTCAGTAACCCTTCTCTCTGCTATTTCTTCCTTCCTTTTGAGTATCTGTTGCTACCAAATCCATCTTTCTAAATGTAGATTTGGTTGTATTACACTCCCATTTAAAACAAAAGCACTCCATTACAGTCATTCTAGTTCCTGTGTCTGACATAATGGAAACCAGCCAGCTCCTGTTTTACATCTTCAATTCTTCTCAGTGTTGCTCAAGTAAACACATAAACTTCAGGATTTGGCTGGTGGATCATTTGCAATTCAATAGGTTGGTTTTGATGATCAAAGACCCATAGTTTCTCTTTCTGACAAGATTTTACTAGAATGCTTTTTCCTATTTTCATTTACCTACCAAGACCCCTCTAAACATTTCTTGTCTAGGAGGTCTGCTTTGAGCTTCCCTTCAGCTTCACTGAGTAATTAACTAAGTGTTTCCTTTTATCTTCTACATGTCTTTTGAAGTTCTTTATCATTTTACCAATAAAAATTGTAGTGTCTTACAATTATTAGTTAGTGTGATTATCTTCCATTATTTGAAGAATCATGGAGAAAATGAAAAATGTCTACATTAATCGTCATTTATCCACGCATCTGGCTATAAGCTCTAACTTGAAAAGCTGTCACACACAGGAGAGAGTAATTTAAATTAGCGATAAAAGCTTAAGCATTTGTCTTGCCTATATGAGGCACTGAGTTCTAGTCCCAGCAGTTCCAAAGTTAAATCAATGACAGGGTAGCAAAACTTAGTGTATTCTTTTTTTTATATCCAAGTTATTAATCATGTAAGGTATGATATCTGGTAATTCACCAATAGTAAAGACAAATTATCATTCTGAAATCGTAGACTCAGCTAAAGACCTGAGATGGAGAGAACAATTAGAAGATGGATTGAAGAGTTATATGTATGCCATATAAAACATTCAGTTTAATTCAAGAAGTATTGATTATATACCTGCTGTGTATCTAATCTTGTACTATGCAATTAACCAAGTGTTTACTTTAATAGAGGTGCCTTACTTTATTCAAGGTCAATTTCTTCAGTCTGTAAATGAACATACATTAGTCTTTTCGTAAGTATGCTTTAATTTTTTTCTTTTATTATTATTAATCATTCCATTTGTTTACATCTCAAATGATATCCTACTTCACGGTTACCCCCTCTATCAACCCCCCATTCCCATGATATTCCACTTCCCGGTGGTTATCCCCCATCCCACATCTGCCCTCCCCTTCCCTTTTATACCACACACATAAAGATCATATGAAGGAATTCATGCTACACTGAGATCTGAGCCCTATACTGAGAACACAATGCTAGCAAAAACTTGGTTTTGGCTCTTTCCAGACACCAGTGCTTATTCTGTTTTATTATGGTCAATGCTGGACACAGCTCCTCTCCTTGTATCTCTGCTTTTCTATCTAGAGCCTGGACAAAATGACCCAAACGTGTTGACCTCTAATTTTAACCAAAAAGTCTACAGCTCACTTTCTCAAAATTAACCAAAAAGATATTTGCTATTGGGTTGGTTGGCTGATTTGCTGTTATGTTTTACCTGAACTAAGCATTTTTTTTTCAGTTCTAAACCTGCAAACATCAACAGTGGTCTTTGGTATATTTAGGGTTCTCTTTTCAAGTTACAGTTTCTTTTTTTTTTTTTTTTTAAGAGAAGGGCTCTGTTTAGGACTATGAACAAATTCTGGAGATACGTTGACTCTTTGACTAAGATCATTTGGATTCTGTGTCATTTTACAAGGAGTAGAGAGAATAGAATTTAATAAAACCTAACTTCAAATTAAATTCATGCAAAGCATTTAGAGTAGTTTGGGCAGATAGTGAGAAATATTTATATATTATCTCCAAGCATATATCTAACTAACCAAGCTGCTAATATTTAAGCAAATAAAGATAAGAAATATTGAAATTATGGCATTTCCGTGGTTAGAAAGCAGCAGTTTCACCAAAGAAATATTGTAAACAATGCTGACAACAATAGAACAACTGAGATGGAAAGTTGCAGGCTAGATATAGTGGCACAAACCTTTAATCACAGCACTCAGGAAATAGGGGCAAGGCTGGTCTCTCTAAGTTCAACACCAGTAGAGTCTACATAGCAAATTCAAAGCCAGGTAAGATTACATACTGAAACTTTTTCTCAAAAATGATTATAGATGCATGCCTGTTGCCTGTAGAATTCAGAAATGGGTTTCAGACTTAGAAATAGAGTTAATTATATTTGTTAGCCCCTTAGTGGGTATTGGAAATTGAAACCATGTCCTCTCTAAGAATAGCAAATATTCACTATTGAACCATCTCTTCAGTGCCTCTGAGTCACTTCAATAAGAAGATTTCAGGAAGCTTAGAGTAAGACTGAATCAAGTTAAAGGTGGCTGTTGGAATATTTGTTTAAATTAAAGGTGGCTGTTGGAATATTTGTTTATCTTGTAGTAAATCATATTTTCCAATTTCTTCATATATCCAGGGATGTTAACTTCTAATTGGACTCAGCAAAATTCATGTTTGTTTGCCTGTTACCAGAGTCCTTCTAGAATCCTTCTGTCTTTACATGTGCTTCTAAGACTTCACAGGAGACCTTGATGTGCCCACTGAACCTCTACTCCACGTGCATTCCAACAGATGTCCTAGGATGTCTCCTCTCTTAATGGTCTACTGCAAATGTTAGAAGAACTATACCATTTCCTTATCGTCTATGCTGAAAGGTGCATCTTTAAGCTGTCTTTGAAGCAGTTCCTTTGCTACAGTGATTAAAACAGCCTGTGTCAGATAAACCCAGTCAAATTTTCCCAAAGTCACAATTTTCAAGGTCCCCCAACCACAATGCAGCTCCTTGCCCAGAATTTTTGGCCTTGAACCCCCTTTTCATTTAGACAATTTGAGAGATATTTTCAGCAAACTCTGCTAAGGAAAGGGAACTATGCACACTTTGCTGACACTATGCAGATATGGTGACAGATTGGTCTATGCATTATAGAAGCATGAGAATAGGCATCAGGAGCAACAAATCAATTCTAGGTATCTTTGACCCCTGAAAGAAACAAAAAAGTATTCTTGCTTGCTTGCTTGCTTGCTTTCATGTAGTCTCCTTCATTTTGCCTATTTTCATATGTTCTTTAGGAAATCTTGGGTTGTGACAAAATTGCCAAAATAGGCTGCATTTTTAAAACATTCCTTGAAAATTTTGTGAATAATAGCAAATTTATCTTTACTCCCTAAATTTGTCTCTACTGCTAGTGCTGCTGTCCAGCCTCTTAATGATAGAATCACTATCCAAATCATTCTCCATTTAAATATTAGACATACTTATGCCGCTATGTTCCATTTCTCATTCAGTAAATGCTGATGATTCTTTCTGAGCAATGGTTTTGCATTTCTTCCATCTGACTCATGAAAAGGTTTGTAAAGGATGACTTTCACATCAGGGCTTGTGTAAGTTTTATTATTGTAACCACATTTCTTTCTTTACATGGCATAGTTGTAGTTTTGCAGAATGTTTTAGTGGATTTAAAGCAAGATTACACAGATTATCTCTTACTGACTGACGATTTTACACTGATGTTCTTTCTTTCAATATCTACTTCTTCAGAAGGGTGTCATATACCTTATCCTTCTAAACAAACTTGCATATTGGAGATGGATAGGGCCTTTGTTTTGTTTTATGTTTTATGCTATTGACTGGAATGAAATCAAGTCCTCTGGGAGATAATTCTATGCATCAAAGTGCAAAGTGAATAGTGCAAAGTGAATCATCAAGTTATAAACAGATCAGGAGACAAAGAAGGAGAAACCAGGAAAAGAGAACAGCTAAATCTCTTCTTCTTAAGTGTGCCTGCTCCTGTGCAGACATACTATTGTGCCTTACTTCTTGCTACACTACAGTGGACTTCTCATTCATCTTCCCTCCGCACATTACTGTGGGCTACTAAAGAAAAGGAGCTCTGACTTTTGTATGCATATACCCCCACAGTGAGGACTGACATGAGATCTCAGTGGTTTTTTTATAATGCTAAATTTACATTATGACTATTCCATGCAGTCATATAATGCACTAAAATTACTTTCACCCCAATCCTGTCTTAATTCCCTCCCATACCTGGCAGTCCCCTTCTTCCTCCCTGAAAATTCCTTTTTCGTGTTCATTCCTTCCTGTTTTGTGAGTTTAACCAGAACTGTCTGTGTGACCATGGGCTTTGAGGTATCCATTAGAACTTGGTAAGTTCACTAGGGAGTACACAGCTGAGAAAAAAATGATTCACTCTCTAACAGAATCTTTCAACAAATAGAGGTATGTCTGAAATTTGATTCATAAATGGCATTCATGCTTAACAGGCTAGATATGAATGTTGCCAGTGATTTAGTGTCACAACATCAAAAGGTTGGAAAGCTACTGGTATAGCCTCCATTTTGTTTCTAACGTTGTTTCTCTTGCTTTTGGTTTCCTGTTGTTCATCTTGCAAACTATATTAGAGTCACTCATATAATAAAAGATCAGTGCTCAGACTAAATGAGACATTTATAATATATCTTTACCCTCCAAGACTTGAGATTAACAAGGAACAGAAGACAAGACAATTGTAAGAGTCAAAAGTAATAGACAATTTTAGAGATTATTTGTTAGACACAACATTGCTGCACACATGAATTTATAGCAGCTACAACTATTGCACAAAACCTGCACAAGACAAAGCAAGCTAAAACTCATCATGTATTAAGTGTTCACAAAATCTCAACCCTATTTAAGGAGCTATGGTCAACTGATTGATGCTGGGGGGGGGGGAGGAAGAGTTGGTTTTGTTGAGGAATAAAGATGCCAAGAGACAGTAGTACATGATACTATCCTCAAACACACTCAGACAAACTAATAAGACTCAGTGGGTTAGAAAGAAAAACACATGAAATTAGGTGGCAGAATTGATGGGACACATAAGCGAGCAGTCAGAAAGAAGGAATTTGGAGGTAGATTTGATCAAAACACACCGTATACCTGTAGGAAATTCACAAACAGTAAAAAAATTAAAATAATATCTGGCCTTATGTCTATGAATTAGTAATGGAAGGAGGAAGTGCTGTGTATGGACTGGTGAGCCAGGACTCGTCATTGGAGGAATGCATGCCTTAGAAATGTTTCACTCTAAAAGTGAGCCTACAGCGGGAGGCCAAAACTCCTAGAGAAATGTGAGAGCACCTGCAAAGCATATTGAGGAAGTGCTATTCCTAGATCTCTAGATGCCTAGAGCACCCTTCCACAATTATGACAAATAAAAAGGGTACCCCCATGTGTATCCATACGTATTCCTAAGCGGAATGGTGTTCATGCATTGGGAATACTTGTTTAAGCAAACAAACGTGAATATCTGATAATTATGAATAATATCTTCAATAATTAGTAAGTCCACTGTTCTTCAGCTGTATCATCTGAAATGTTAACACAATTTTACGTTTGATGTGGTTTTTAAATTTACATTTATTATGATGTAGTCACACTTGTGCAGCATAACTGGTATCTCTAATGATATGAGCATTGAAAGTTAGACTGCAGTAGCTATGTGCTTCACAATTGCCTCCCTGATTTTGCCTCTATGGGTGTTGCTTAATATAGTGGTGTCTCTTCCACATACCAGCCTAAAACATGTGATCTGAAAAAATCTACCTATTTCAGAGGTGAGGGGAGTCCAAGGTAGATAGCAAAGTTCTCCATAAACATTAGAATGATTAGTGATTCTTCAACTTCTACCGTGTGATGAGGCTATGTGTTGGGTATTGTATATTCTCGTATTTAATCCAAAATTATACATGTAGTATATATGTTTATACATTCACTGTTAAGGGAGGTAATTTAAGCATATACATGCATTAATTTTCCTCAAAATTGAGTACAATTAATAACTTCATCTAGACTCGAGCCCCGGGCTACCTTGCCAGCAGAGTCTTGCCCAACACCCGCAAGGGCCCACACGGGACTCCCCACAGGATCCTAAGACCTCTGGTGAGTGGAACACAGCGCCTGCCCCAATCCAATTGCACGGAACCTGAGACTGCGGTACATAGGGAAGCAGGCTACCCGGGCCTGATCTGGGGCACAAGCCCCTTCCGCTCGACTCGAGCCCCGGGCTACCTTGCCAGCAGAGTCTTGCCCAACACCCGCAAGGGCCCACACGGGACTCCCCACGGGATCCTAAGACCTCTGGTGAGTGGAACACAGTGCCTGCCCCAATCCAATCGCGTGGAACCTGAGACTGCGGTACATAGGGAAGCAGGCTACCCGGGCCTGATCTGGGGCACAAGCCCCTTCCGCTCGACTCGAGCCCCGGGCTACCTTGCCAACAGAGTCTTGCCCAACACCCGCAAGGGCCCACACGGGACTCCCCATGGGATCCTAAGACCTCTGATGAGTGGAACACAGTGCCTGCCCCAATCCAATCGCGTGGAACCTGAGACTGCGGTACATAGGGAAGCAGGCTACCCGGGCCTGATCTGGGGCACAAGTCCCTTCCGCTCGACTCGAGCCCCGGGCTACCTTGCCAGCGGAGTCGCCTGACACCCGCAAGGGCCCACACAGGATTCCACACGAGATGCTAAGACCTCTAGTGAGTGGAACACAACTTCTGCCAGGAGTCTGGTTCGAACACCAGATATCTGGGTACCTGCCCTGCAAGAAGAGAGCTTGCCTGCAGAGAATACTCTGCCCACTGAAACTAAGGAGAGTGCTACCCTCCAGGTCTGCTTATAGAGGCTAACAGAGTCACCTGAAGAACAAGCTCTTAACAGTGACAACTAAAACAGCTAGCTTCAGAGATTACCAGATGGCGAAAGGCAAACGTAAGAATCCTACTAACAGAAATCAAGACCACTCACCATCATCAGAACGCAGCACTCCCACCCCACCTAGTCCTGGGCACCCCAACACAACCGAAAATCTAGACCCAGATTTAAAAACATTTCTCATGATGATGATAGAGGACATCAAGAAGGACTTTCATAAGTCACTTAAAGAATTAAAGGGGAACACTGCTAAAGAGTTACAGGCCCTTAAAGAAAAGCAGGAAAACACAGCCAAACAGGTAGAAATCATTAAAGAAAAACAGGAAAACACATCCAAACAGGTGATGGAAATGAACAAAACCATACTAGAACTAAAAGGGGAAGTAGACACAATAAAGAAAACCCAAAGCGAGGCAACGCTGGAGATAGAAACCCTAGAAAAGAGATCTGGAACCATAGATGCGAGCATCAGCAACAGAATACAAGAAATGGAAGAGAGAATCTCAGGTGCAGAAGATTCCATAGAGAACACCGACACAACAGTCAAAGAAAATACAAAATGCAAAAGGATCCTAACTCAAAACATCCAGGTAATGCAGGACACAATGAGAAGACCAAACCTAGGGATAATAGGAATTGATGAGAATGAAGATTTTCAACTTAAAGGGCCAGCTAATATCTTCAACAAAATAATAGAAGAAAACTTCCCAAACATAAAAAAAGAGATGCCCATGATCATACAAGAAGCCTACAGAACTCCAAATAGACTGGACCAGAAAAGAAATTCCTCCCGACACATAATAATCAGAACAAAAAATGCACTAAATAAAGATAGAATATTAAAAGCAGTAAGGGAGAAAGGTCAAGTAACATATAAAGGAAGGCCTATCAGAATTACACCAGACTTTTCACCAGAGACTATGAAAGCCAGAAGAGCCTGGACAGATGTTATACAGACACTAAGAGAACACGAATGCCAGCCCAGGCTACTATACCCAGCCAAACTCTCAATTACCATAGATGGAGAAACCAAAGTATTCCACGACAAAAACAAATTCACACAATATCTTTCTACGAATCCAGCCCTTCAAAGGATAATAACAGAAAAGAAGCAATACAAGGACAGAAATCACGCCCTAGAACAACCAAGAAAGTAATCATTCAACAAACCAAAAAGAAGACAGCCACAAGAACAGAATGCCAACTCTAACAACAAAAATAAAAGGGAGCAACAATTACTTTTCCTTAATATCTCTTAATATCAATGGACTCAATTCCCCAATAAAAAGACATAGACTAACAGACTGGCTACACAAACAGGACCCAACATTCTGCTGCTTACAGGAAACCCATCTCAGGGAAAAAGACAGACACTACCTCAGAGTGAAAGGCTGGAAAACAATTTTCCAAGCAAATGGACTGAAGAAACAAGCTGGAGTAGCCATTTTAATATCGGATAAAATCGATTTCCAACCCAAAGTTATCAAAAAAGACAAGGAGGGACACTTCATACTCATCAAAGGTAAAATCCTCCAAGAGGAACTCTCAATTCTGAATATCTACGCACCAAATGCAAGGGCAGCCACATTCATTAGAGACACTTTAGTAAAGCTCAAAGCATACATTGCACCTCACACAATAATAGTGGGAGACTTCAACACACCACTTTCTTCAAAGGACAGATCGTGGAAACAGAAACTAAACAGGGACACAGTGAAACTAACAGAAGTTATGAAACAAATGGACCTGACAGATATCTACAGAACATTTTATCCTAAAACAAAAGGATATACCTTCTTCTCAGCACCTCACGGGACCTTCTCCAAAATTGACCATATAATTGGTCACAAAACAGGCCTCAATAGATACAAAAATATTGAAATTGTCCCATGTATCCTATCAGACCACCATGGCCTAAGACTGATCTTCAATAACAACATAAATAATGGAAAGCCAACATTCACGTGGAAACTGAATAACACTCTTCTCAATGATACCTTGGTCAAGGAAGGAATAAAGAAAGAAATTAAAGACTTTTTAGAGTTTAATGAAAATGAAGCCACAACGTACCCAAACCTATGGGACACAATGAAAGCATTTCTAAGAGGGAAACTCATAGCGCTGAGTGCCTCCAAGAAGAAACGGGAGACAGCACATACTAGCAGCTTGACAACACATCTAAAAGCCCTAGAAAAAAAGGAAGCAAATTCACCCAAGAGGAGTAGACGGCAGGAAATAATCAAACTCAGGGGTGAAATCAACCAAGTGGAAACAAGAAGAACTATTCAAAGAATTAACCAAACGAGGAGTTGGTTCTTTGAGAAAATCAACAAGATAGATAAACCCTTAGCTAGACTCACTAAAGGGCACAGGGACAAAATCCTAATTAACAAAATCAGAAATGAAAAGGGAGACATAACAACAGATCCTGAAGAAATCCAAAACACCATCAGATCCTTCTACAAAAGGCTATACTCAACAAAACTGGAAAACCTGGACGAAATGGACAAATTTCTGGACAGATACCAGGTACCAAAGTTGAATCAGGATCAAGTTGACCATCTAAACAGTCCCATATCACCTAAAGAAATAGAAGCAGTTATTAATAGTCTCCCAACCAAAAAAAGCCCAGGACCAGATGGGTTTAGTGCAGAGTTCTATCAGACCTTCAAAGAAGATCTAATTCCAATTCTGCACAAACTATTTCACAAAATAGAAGTAGAAGGTACTCTACCCAACTCATTTTATGAAGCCACTATTACTCTGATACCTAAACCACAGAAAGATCCAACAAAGATAGAGAACTTCAGACCAATTTCTCTTATGAATATCGATGCAAAAATCCTCAATAAAATTCTCGCTAACCGAATCCAAGAACACATTAAAGCAATCATCCATCCTGACCAAGTAGGTTTTATTCCAGGGATGCAGGGATGGTTTAATATACGAAAATCCATCAATGTAATCCATTATATAAACAAACTCAAAGACAAAAACCACATGATCATCTCGTTAGATGCAGAAAAAGCATTTGACAAGATCCAACACCCATTCGTGATAAAAGTTTTGGAAAGATCAGGAATTCAAGGCCCATACCTAAACATGATAAAAGCAATCTACAGCAAACCAGTAGCCAACATCAAAGTAAATGGAGAGAAGCTGGAAGCAATCCCACTAAAATCAGGGACTAGACAAGGCTGCCCACTTTCTCACTACCTTTTCAACATAGTACTTGAAGTATTAGCCAGAGCAATTCGACAACAAAAGGAGATCAAGGGGATACAAATTGTAAAAGAGGAAGTCAAAATATCACTTTTTGCAGATGATATGATAGTATATATAAGTGACCCTAAAAATTCTACCAGAGAACTCCTAAACCTGATAAACAGCTTCGGTGAAGTAGCTGGATATAAAATAAACTCAAACAAGTCAATGGCCTTTCTCTATACAAAGAATAAACAGGCTGAGAAAGAAATTAGGGAAACAACACCCTTCTCAATAGTCACAAATAATATAAAATATCTTGGCGTGACTCTAACTAAGGAGGTGAAAGATCTGTATGATAAAAACTTCAAATCTCTGAAGAAAGAAATTAAAGAAGATCTCAGAAGATGGAAAGATCTCCCATGCTCATGGATTGGCAGGATCAACATTGTAAAAATGGCTATCTTGCCAAAAGCAATCTACAGATTCAATGCAATCCCCATCAAAATTCCAACTCAATTCTTCAACGAATTGGAAGGAGCAATTTGCAAATTTGTCTGGAATAACAAAAAACCTAGGATAGCAAAAAGTCTTCTCAAGGATAAAAGAACTTCTGGCGGAATCACCATGCCAGACCTAAAGCTTTACTACAGAGCAATTGTGATAAAAACTGCATGGTACTGGTATAGAGACAGACAAGTAGACCAATGGAATAGAATTGAAGATCCAGAAATGAACCCACACACCTATGGTCACTTGATCTTCGACAAGGGAGCTAAAACCATCCAGTGGAAGAAAGACAGCATTTTCAACAATTGGTGCTGGCACAACTGGTTGTTATCGTGTAGAAGAATGCGAATCGATCCATACTTATCTCCTTGTACTAAGGTCAAATCTAAGTGGATCAAGGAACTTCACATAAAACCAGAGACACTGAAACTTATAGAGGAGAAAGTGGGGAAAAGCCTTGAAGATATGGGCACAGGGGAAAAATTCCTGAACAGAACAGCAATGGCTTGTGCTGTAAGATCGAGAATCGACAAATGGGACCTAATGAAACTCCAAAGTTTCTGCAAGGCAAAAGACACCGTCAATAAGACAAAAAGACCACCAACAGATTGGGAAATGATCTTTACCTATCCTAAATCAGATAGGGGACTAATATCCAACATATATAAAGAACTCAAGAAGGTGGACTTCAGAAAATCAAATAACCCCATTAAAAATGGGGCTCAGAACTGAACAAAGAATTCTCACCTGAGGAATACCGAATGGCAGAGAAGCACTTGAAAAAATGTTCAACATCCTTAATCATCAGGGAAATGCAAATCAAAACAACCCTGAGATTCCACCTCACACCAGTCAGAATGGCTAAGATCAAAAATTCAGGTGACAGCAGATGCTGGCAAGGATGTGGAGAAAGAGGAACACTCCTCCATTGTTGGTGGGAGTGCAGGCTTGTACAACCACTCTGGAAATCAGTCTGGCGGTTCCTCAGAAAACTGGACATAGTACTACCGGAGGATCCAGCAATACCTCTCCTGGGCATATATCCAGAAGATGCCCCAACAGGTAAGAAGGACACATGCTCCACTATGTTCATAGCAGCCTTATTTATAATAGCCAGAAGCTGGAAAGAACCTAGATGCCCCTCAACAGAGGAATGGATACAGAAAATGTGGTACATCTACACAATGGAGTACTACTCAGCTATTAAAAAGAATGAATTTATGAAATTCCTAGCCAAATGGATGGACCTGGAGGGCATCATCCTGAGTGAGGTAACACATTCACAAAGAAACTCACACAATATGTATTCACTGATAAGTGGATATTAGCCCCAAACCTAGGATACCCAAGATATAAGATATAATTTGCTAAACACATGAAACTCAAGGAGAATGAAGACTGAAGTGTGGACACTATGCCCCTCCTTAGATTTGGGAACAAAACACCCATGGGAGGAGTTACAGAGACGGAGTTTGGAGCTGAGATGAAAGGATGGACCATGTAGAGACTGCCATATCCAGGGATCCACCCCATAATCAGCATCCAAACGCTGACACCATTGCATACACTAGCAAGATTTTAATGAAAGGACGCAGATGTAGCTGTCTCTTGTGAGACTATGCCGGGGCCCAGCAAACACAGAAGTGGATGCTCACAGTCAGCTAATGGATGGATCATAGGGCTCCCAATGGAGGAGCTAGAGAAAGTAGCCAAGGAGCTAAAGGGATCTGCAACCCTATAGGTGGAACAACATTATGAGCTAACCAGTACCCCGGAGCTCTTGACTCTAGCTGCATATATATCAAAAGATGGCCTAGTCGGCCATCACTGGAAAGAGAGGCCCATTGGACTTGCAAACTTTATATGCCCCAGTACAGGGGAATACCAGGGCCAAAAAGGGGGAGTGGGTGGGCAGGGGAGTGGGGGTGGGTGGATATGGGGGACTTTTGGTATAGCATTGGAAATGTAAATGAGTTAAATACCTAATAAAAAATGGAAAAAAAAATAAAATAAAATAAAATAAAAAAAAACAAACAAAAAAAAAAAAAAACAAAAGGATATACCTTCTTCTCAGCACCTCACGCGACCTTCTCCAAAATTGACCATATAATTGGTCACAAAGCAGGCCTCAATAGATACAAAAATATTGAAATTGTCCCATGTATCCTATCAGACCACCATGGCCTAAGACTGATCTTCAATAACAACATAAATAATGGAAAGCCAACATTCACATGGAAACTGAATAACAATCTTCTCAATGATAGCATTGGAAATGTAAATGAGCTAAATACCTAATAAAAAATGGAAAAAAAAAGACTAAAAAAAAAATAAGTTCATCTAACCATAGTATGGTAAATCATGGACAAAAAAAGCACAGTTTAAATAAAACGTCTTCCCATTCTTAACTTAATTGCCTTTAATATCAATATCTGCCAATACCTTGTCACAATACCATCTGTCAATACCATATCTTCCTTTATGGACCCACTTCTCGAGCTCTTGTCTTCTAGCTTTCTATTAATAAGACAACATGTTTAATGGGTGTTAGAAGCAGGAGGAGGGTGGCGGAGCTCTGTAAAGAAAGTTCAGACATATGAAGAAAGGCCATATCTGGCTTACAGACTCATTTCTACAAGCTGACTTCTGAATCATGTTACATCTTGCTTACTTGGGTCTCTTTCTTCAGTCACAGCTGCAAACAAGAATGCAATTGGCATCAGAGGGGTCATCTTAAAATTGCAAAGTACAACCCCATAGAGGAAATGATAACAGACAACATACATGCCCTGTATATTCATCATGCAGATTTGGAGTACATTCAAATTCATTTTCCAGTACTATAGCCATCCTCTAATATCTACATTTGTCTAGAAGAACCTCTAACTACTTTCCTGCTTGAGTTTTTTTTTCTTTCTCAATTCATTTTATTTATTAGGATTATTTTTAAGCTATTTAATATTGTACTTATCTGATACCAAGATAAAATATTAACTCATAAAGGACTGTGATAAAAAAGCAACCAAGACATGAATTCTCAATTGACTTGGTATATAACTTAAAAGGTTTAAGGCATCATACCACATCCATGATTTGATCTCATTTTTAGATGTGATTGCCCCCATTTATGTCCATCAGATCCTACCACAATAAGCCTCTTATCTTACACACTGATGTTGTGCCCATGATGTCTTGCTAGCTTATACTAATATCTTAGCTAAGAATGTTATATTCCTATTCTATATCCAGATTGCTCCATGTAATAATTTCATCTCCTCTCATTGCTATTTAAAGAAGCTAAGTTGATTTGATCCATCTTCTGGCATTACATGTACATGGTGCATGCATAGACAAAACTGCCATACACATGAATTAAAAATGAATACATCTACTTTTTAAGGTGACATCATTTCATGTAGTCTAAACTGTTTTTGAACTCACAAACCTCTGGACTCAGCTTTCTGGATTATTGAATTACAAGCGTGTTCCTTCATATCAATTACAATAAGATACTTTAAGTCTGTGGGTTTGTGTGTAGTTTCTCTGCCACAGAATCAACAAAGCTGGATTCATAGGGCCCCCTGAAACGGAACTGACAATCAGGGAGCCCAAATGGTTCTAACCTAGGCCCTCTGCAGTGTATGTTATACTTATGTAGATTAATGTTTTTGTAGGACTCCTAACAGAGGGAGCAGGGGCTGATTTTAATGTTTTTGCCTGCTTTGGGGACTCTTACCCTCCTACTGAGTTGCCTCTTCCAGACTTAATACAGGGGGGTGGGGTGAGGGGTGGAGGAAGGGGTGGGGTGGGGGGCAGGGGGTGCCTAGTCTTTTTTCAAATTGATAATATGCTATGTATTCTTGATATACCTGGGAAGTCCACCCTTTTCTAAAGGGAAACAGAAGAGGAGTAGATGTGGATGAAGTAGGTGGAAGGATAGGGATGTGGCAGCAAATGGAGGGAGGGAAATCTGTGGTAATTTATGAGACAAAACAATAATAACAAAGCTATTTTGGAGGCACACTGCCTGTAAACTTTCTCTACTCTCTTGCTCTCTCTGTTACTCCAGACTCAATTGTCAAGGTTATCTGTAATGCTAGATGTGCAACACTAGATTAAGCCTCATCTTCCCCTTGTTTATGCCTCATGTGGATCCAATAGACCAGTCATGACTGGTTTTCACTAGTGTCTTGTCATCTTGTTCCAGTCCCCAAATCAAGTGGACACACCCTGATCAACCACAGACCACACTATTCAGAAGACAAGGTAGGTTGCCTGCGGACCTTCCCCACTTTCTCTGTATCACTAAGTTCCAGTCCACAATATCATCCCTAGGTTGCAGAAGAGTACATGCTGTAGCCTCCATGCCAATTCTGGATGCCTCTTGTAGATCCCATAAACAAGGCCCTCCTGGCCTCCTCTTACCCCAGGCTCCAACACAAACAAGAGCTCCCTATGAAAAAAAAAACCTAGCCAACCAGAAAAAGAAGTAACACACAGCCAATGCACTGAAAAATTCAGAAAGGAAGCTGAGATGAAGGAAAAGAACACTCACCCACCAAAAACCAATTAAGTAATCATCAGCTAGAACTATAATCATCCCAAATCCAAATGCCTAGAAAAACAGCTTAAGAACACAATCAATAACATCCAGGCCAAAATGTTTCCATCAGACACAGCTATATCACCACAGCAAGCTCTGAATAGTCCAACATAGCTGAAGGACAAGAAGAAAGACCTTAACCCAACTACATGACAATGATAAATGAAAACACAAACAAACAATTGGAGGGAATAAATAAAGCCAAAAGATCAAAAAACAGGAAAGTTGAAAGGAGAAAAGACCAAGGAACATAAAAAGACAGGTGAGTTATACCTGGATTCTCAACAGAGAATCTAAAACCCAGAAGGGATTGGATAGATGTAGTGCAAACATGGACTAAGGCTGGTCTTCAATAACAACAAAAACAATGGAAAACGCACATAAACATGGAAGCTGAACAATCCTCTACTCAGTGATAACCTGGTCAAGGAAAAATAAAGAAAACATTAAAGAATATTTAGAATTTGATGAAAATGAAATCACATCATACCAAATGAAAGCAGGGCCAAGAGGAAAACTCTAAGTGCCTACAAAAATAAACTGGAGAGAGCATATACTACCAGCTTGACAGGATACCTAAAAGCTCATGAAAAAAGCAAATATACCCAAAAGAAGTAGAGGACAGGAAAAAATCAAACTCAGGTCTGAAATCAACCAAGTAGAAACAAACAAACAAAAAAAAAAGTATATAAAGAATCAATACAACCAGGAGCTGGTTCTTTGAGAAAATCAACAAGATATACAAACCCTTAGCCAGACTAATTGGAGAACACAGAGACATTATCCAAGTTAATAAACTCTAAGGAAGATATAACAAAGGAAAACAAGGAAATTCAAAAACTCATCAGATCCTACTACAAAAGTCTATACTCAACAAAATTGAAAAATCTGGATGAAATGAACAATTTTCTACACAGATAACAGATGCTGATGTTAAATTTGGATCAGATGTACCATGTAAACAGTCCCATAACCCCTAAAGAAATAGCAGCAGTCATTGAAATGCTCCAAGCCCAAAAAAAGCCCAGGACTAGATGCAGAATTCTATCAGACCTTCAAAGAAGACCTAATATCAATACTCTTCAAACTATTCCACAAAATAGAAAAGAAGGAACACTACCCAATTCTTTCTATGAAGCCACAATTATGCTTATACCTAAACCACACAAAGACCTAACAAAGAGAAATTCAGACTAAATTCCCTTATGAATATTGATGTAAAAATACTCAATAAAATTTTTACAAACCAAACCCAAGAACACATCAAAATGATCATCCATCATGATCAAGTAGGCTTTATCCCAGGGATGCAGGGATGGTTCAATATATGGAGTGATGGACCCTGCACAGGCAGCCTGGTCCCTGGTCGAGCACAGGCTTTGAACCCTGGTGAACTGGTAGGTGACCTTCTGCCTGCAAGGGACAAGAGACAGCAGGTGTTTGGTCATGCCCCCCCTGGGCTCCTGGCTCCTGTTGCAGCTACAGCCTACCACCACCACCACCCCAGAGATGTGTGTGCCTATTAGTAAAGTAGGAGCAGCACTAACCCCTCCCACATGCAAATAAGGTTTCCCCAAGCTCTCAGACCAAGCCAATGTGAAGTACCTGATGTCAGACCCTTACCACCTGAAAATTGTATGTAAGAATCCTATCCAGAAGGATTAAAGGTGTGTGAGAACTACTCCTCATGGACAATTTTCTAAACAGATACCAGGTGAGAGCTTCTGTTATCACAGCTGTAACACTTGGGGAGAAGTCTGCTCTCCCTAAATGCCACCTGAAGCACTGCCATAATCTTCATTGACTACTTGGCCTCTTGAGAGCCGAGCCTGACTACACTCAGCCCAGGGAAGCATAGAATAAAGGAGACAGGACAGCTGGAGACAGACATAGGGCCAAGTGCAGCATCCAAAGAAGAGGAAATGACTTCCCCTCCCTGCTTGCACTTGCTCTCCTTTGCATCAACTCTCTCACCTGGGCAGGCCAGAGATCTCTATGGAAATCCTCCAGTAAACAGGCCCACAGTAATCCACTATATAAACAAACACACACACAAACACAAACAAACAAACAAACAAAGAAAAAACTTGATCATCTCATTAGTCATTGAGAAAGCACTTGACAAAATCCAATACCCCTTTATGGGAAAAGTCTTGAAAAGATCAGGAATTCAAGGCCCATACTTAAACATAGTAAAAGCAATGTACAGCAAACCAGTAGCCAACATCAAACCAAATGGAGAGAAACTTTTAAAGCAATTCCACTAAAATCAGGTACTCGACAAGGCTGTCCACTCTTTCCCTACCTATTCAATATAGTACTCGACAGAGCAATCAGAAACAAAAGGAGGTCAAAGGGATTCAAATTGGAAATGAAGAAGTAAAAAAAAAATCACTATTTGCAGATGATAGGATAGTATACTTAAGTGACCCCAAAAATTCCACCAGAGAACTCCTAAACCTGATAAAGAACTTCAGCAAAGTGTATAGATATAAAATTATCACAAATAAATAAGTAGCATTCCTCTACTCAAATGATAAACAGACTGAGAAAGAAATTAAGGAAAAGACAACCTTCACAGTACTCACAAATAATATAAAAAAAACCTTGGTATGACTCAAACCAAACAAGAGAAAGATCTATATGACAAGAACTTCAAGTCTCTGAAGAAAGAAATCGAAGAATACCTCAGAAGAAGGAAAGATCTTCCATGTTCCTGGATTGGCAGAATTAATATAGTAAAAATGGCCATCTTGCCAAAAACAACCTACAGATTAAATGCAATCCCCTACTCAACTCTTCATAGAGTTAGAAAGGGAAATTTGCAAATTCATCATGAATAAAAACCCAGGATAAACAGATGAGCAAGAGAAAGTACCCAAGGAGCTGAAGGGGTCTGCAAACCATATAGGTGGAACAACAATGTGAACTAACTAGTACCCCCAGAGCTCGTGTCTCTAACTGCATATGTAGCAGAAGATGGCCTAGTCGGCCATCATTGGAAAGAAAGGCCCCTTGGTCTTGCAAACTTTATATGCCCCAGTACATGGGAAACACTAAGGCCAAGAAGTGGGAGTGGATGTGTAGGGGAGCAAGGGGGGGGGGTATAGGGACTTTCGGGATAGCATTTGAAATGTAAATGAAGTAAATACCTAATTAAAAAGTGGGAAAAAAACAACAGAATAGTGGAACCTACTCTCAATAATAAATGAACTTCAGGGGGAATCGCCACCCCTGACCACAATATTGAGAAAAACTGTATGGTATTGGTATAGATACAAGCAATAAGATCACCTGAATAGACTTCAAGACTCAGAAAGGATCCCACACACTTATGGTCACTTGATCTTTGACAAAGGAGCTAAAACCAACCAGTTGGAAAAAGACAGCCTTTTCAACAACTGGTGCTTGCTCAACTAGAATTCAGCATGTAGACGAATGCAAATCAATACATTATTATCTCCTTGTGCAAAGCTCAAGTCCAAGTGGATCTAGGACCTCCACATAATACCATAGACACTGAAACAAATAGCAGAGAAAGAGGGGAAGAGCCTCAGATACATGGACACAGGGGAAATTTTCCTGAACAGAACACCAATGGCTTTTGTTCTAAGATCAACCACAGACAAATGGGACCTCATAAAATTGCAAAACTTCTGTAAGACAAAGGACACTGTCAATGGGACAAAATGGCAACCAACACATTGGGAAAAGATCATTACCAATCTTTCATTTGATAGAAGGGTATCATACAATATATACAAAGAACTCAAGTGCTACAGTAAATCTCTCCAACTCAATTATGCCCCAGCAATGAAAACACCACTCCTTTATTTTAAAAATTAAGGTGGGAAGCAGATTTACAGGAAATCACCTGAGTACTGAATGATTTCCTGTTCACAGCCACTCACAGGAGAACAGAGTTAACATAAAATATAATTAACCCGAGTGCTGTCTCTACAACACTCAAGAAGTTAGACTCCTGAGAATTAAATAACCGTATTAAAAAATGGGGTACAGAGCTAAACAAAGAATTTTTACCTGAGGAATTTCAAATGGTTTTGGAGCACTGAAGGAAATATTCAGCATACCTTGTCATCAAAGAAATGCAAATCAAAACAACCCTGAGATTCTATGTCACACCAGGCAGAATGGCTAAGATCAAAAATTCAGGTGGCAGCAGATGCTGGTTAAGATGTGGAGAATGAGGAACACTACTCTATTGCCAGTGGGATTGCAAGCTGGTATAACCACTCTGGAAATCAGTCTGGTAGTTCCTTAGAAAATTGAATATAGTATTACCTGATGACCCAGCTATACCACTCCTGGGCACATACCCAAAAGATGTTCCAACATATAACTAGGACACATGCTTCACTATGTTCATAGCTGCCCTATTTACAGTAGCCCAGATGCTGGAAAGAACCCAGATGTCCTTCAAGAGAGGAATTAGATACAGAAAATGTAGTACATTTACACAATGGAATACTACTCAGCTATTAAAAATAATGAGTTCATCAAATTCTTAGGCAAATGGATTGTCAGGAGCCATAATGGGAAAAGCTAATAACTAGCAGGTGATCGCATCCTTAATTGGCCTGCTTTGGATTATTATATAATCTGTGACATGTGAGCCCTCATTTAGCAAGGCTGTGAGTGATTCATTTTAGGAAAGATTCCTGCTATTAATATGCTTTTCCTGTTATTATTAAGCATATATAACAATCATTAAGTAGTATCACACCCCTTTGGAGCAGATCTCTGCAGATCCACAAAGATGTACTAACTTGTAGTGATGCTATAGAGACAAATAGATGGCTTAAATCTTAATGATGATCCTATAAGAATTCCTAAAATTATATATGTGATTATTAAGGTCTTTTATTAGTGAGACTGCTATTAAGACCTTTTCTGATAATCAAAGCTCCAATGAGAACTCTGCCAGACTTCCAAATGTCACCAGTTAATTGCTCTTAGATGGTAACAAGATTTTCTCCTACCCAGAGCACATTCCAAGAGGTTGTAAAACAGTTAACCAAAAGTCAACAATTAACAAAGGGGAACTAATGGTTTATTATAGGTGCTAGGACAGAAGATAAAATATCGGCTGGGTTTATCTATATAAAACTTCACTAATAACTTAGTTATGGTTTTAAGACTTCAGTGAACCTGTGGATCTGAGACAGGTGATGGATGTTTAGTCAGATAATTACTCCTAATGGATATGCAAGTAAACATTAACTGTTGTAAACTTCTATTTCAATTTATGATTTGATTTTTTGTGTGAACTTGTGATGAACTTTGTAACATGTGATCGTGTATTCTGAAAGATATATAAGTACTGAGGACAAAGAGGAGTGGGAGAATCATCATGAGAACTAAGATCAATGGAGATCAATAAAACAGACTTTTTTGCCTTTCCCCACTTAGACTAGATTCTTTTCCCTTTCCCCACTTAGAGAATTTTTCCCTTTCCCTGCTTGGGATCTTTCCACTTTTCCCCTTAAACAGCTTTCATAGGAAACTTTTTACAACTTAGTAATAAATTCTGTAATCACTTCTCTAAGTGTCTTCTCTTCCCATGATTTCTGACTACCAGGCTGAAAGTTAGAGCCCAGCAGTTCCTGCTGAGATAGAACAAAGGCAGTGTTGCTTAATCATCAGCTGTTGGGCTACAGGTGTTAATCGCCTAAACCAGCAGTCTTTTACCCTCAGAAAGAGCAAGAACTTTTTTAGGACTTTTTAGAAGTTATGATCAGCACTTCAGTATAATTAGAGAGCTGGAAAGCTCTGAGACCCGCAGACTTTAAAGCCATCACCTGAGTCCTACTCTGTGACTCCACCACCACTATCCTACCTCGGGCTGGGAGGCTCCCGGCAATGGATGGAACTAGAAAATATCATCCGGAGTAAGGTATCCCAATCACAAAAGAGCACACAAGGTATGCACCTACTGATAAGAGGATATTAGCCCCAAAGCTCAGAATACCCAAGATACATTTTACAGACCAAATGAAGCTCAAGAAGAAAGAAGACCAAAATATAGGTGCTTTGATCCTTCTCAGAAGGAGGAACAAAATACTCACAGGAGCAAATATGACGACAAATTGTGGAGCAGAAACTGGCATAAAGGCCATCCAGAGACTGCCCCACCTGGGGACCCATCCTAAATACAGTCACCAAACATAGATTCTATTGTGAATGCCAAGAACTCCATGCTGACAGGAGTCCAATATAGCTGTCTCCTTAGAGGATCTGACAGAACTTGAGAAATACAGAGGTGGATGCTCACAGCCAACCATTGCACTGGGTCCCCAAGGAAGGAGTTAGAGAAAGGACTGAAAGTGCTAAAGTGGTTTGCAAACCTATAGGAAGAACAACAATATCCCCCAACCAGACCTCCCCAGAGCTCCCAGGGGCCTGAGTGAGTGGGTGGGTGTTTGGGTAGGGAATACTCTCATAGAAGCAGGGGAAGACCAGATGGGATAAGGGATTTCTGGGGTGGGGTGGGGGAATCAGGAAAGTAGATAACATTTGAAATGTAAATAAAGAAAACATCCAATAGAATAGATATTGTGCGGAAACAATAATGATAAGAGCATATACCAATTAACAAACCTGGAAATGAAAGGGGAACACACAACAGACACCAGGGAATGCAAATGAAAGGGGAACACACAACAGACACCAAGGAAATACACGGAATGATAAGGGCATACTTTAAAATCATGCATCAGAAAATTGGAAAATCTGAATGAAATCAATAATTTTCTTCCATAGGTACCAATTAACAAAGCTAAATCAAAGAGACTGAGACATCAACCAAAGAACACACAAGGGCTTGAACAAGGCCCCAAACACATATGTAGCAGACATGCAACTCAACCTCCATGTCAGTCCCTATTCCCCCAGCCCTCCCCCCCCCCCCCCCCCGAGCCCAGCAACCAAAGCAGAGACTCTCCCTAAAGCAGGAGCCTGGCTGTGTTAACTGTTATCCAACAAGGTTGCCTGTTCTGGCTTCAGTGAGATAGAGAACCTACCTGACAAAGACTTGATAAATCAGGGCCCAAGGAATACCCAGTCAGAGTCCCAACCCTCTCAGAAAATAAAATGAGTGGGGAGAGGGAGAGGATCTCTCTGAGGTAGGAACTGGGAAGAGGCACCACTTGATGTAAATAAGTTAATTAATTAAAAATGGGGCCTCCCCCCATACCTAAACATGATAAAAGCAATCTACAGCAAACCAGTAGCCTACATCAAAGTAAATGGTGAGAAGCTGGAAGCAATTCCACTAAAATCAGGGACTAGACAAGGCTGCCCACTTTCTCCCTACCTATTCAACAATGTACTTGAAGTCCTAGCCAGAGCAATTCGACAACAAAAGGAGATCAAAAGGATACAAATTGGAAAGGAAGAAGTCAAAATATCACTTTTTGCAGATGATATGATAGTATATATAAGTGACCCTAAAAATTCCACCAGAGAACTCCTAAACCTGATAAACAGCTTAGGTGATGTAGGTGGATATAAAATTAACTCAAACAAGTCAATGGCCTTTCTCTACACAAAGAATAAACAGGCTGAGAAAGAAATTAGGGAAACAACAGCCTTTTCAATAGTCACAAATAATATAAAATACCTTGGTATGACTCTAACTAAGGAAGTGAAAGATCTGTATGATAAGAACTTCAAGTCTCTGAAGAAAGTAATTTAAGAAGATCACAGAAGATGGAAAGATCTCCCATGCTCATGGATTGGCAGGATCAACATTGTAAAAATGGCTATCTTGCCAAAAGCAATCTACAGATTCAATCTACATCAAAATTCCAACTCAATTCTTCAACGAATTAGAAAGGACAATCGGCAGATTCATCTGGAATAACAAAAAACCTAGGATAGCAAAAACTGTTCTCAAGGATAAAAGAACCTCTGGTGGAATCACCATGCCTGACCTAAAGCTGTAATACAGAGCAATTGTGATAAAAACTGCATGGTACTGGTATAGTGACAGACAAGTAGACCAATAGAATAGAATTGAAGACCCAGAAATGAACCCACACACCTATGGTCACTTGATCTTTGACAAGGCAGCTAAAACAATCCAGTGGAAAAAAGACAGCATTTTCAACAAATGGTGCTGGCACAACTGGTCGTTATCATGTAGAAGAATGCAAATTGATCCCTTCCTATCTCCTCGTACTAAGGTCAAATCTAAGTGGATCAAGGAACTCCACATAAAACCACAGAAACTGAAGCTTATAGAGGATAAAGTGGGGAAAAGCCTGGAAGATATTGGCACAGGGGAAAAATTCCTGAATAGAACAGCAATGGCTTGTGCTGTAAGATCTAGAATTGACAAATGGGAGCTCATGAAACTGCAAAGCTTCTGTAAGGCAAAAGACACCTTCAATAAGACAAATAGGCTACCAATTTTGGGAAAGAATCTTTACCTGTCCTAAGTCATATAGAGGACTAATATCCAATATATATAAAGTACTCAAGAAGGTGGACTCCAGAAAATCAAATAACCCCATTAAAAATGGGGCTCAGAGCTAAACAAAGAATTCTCACCTGAGGAATACCGAATGGCTGAGAAATACCTGAGAAAATGTTCAGCATCCTTAATCATCAGGGAAATGCACATCAAAACAACCCTGAGATTCCATCTCACACCAGTCAGAATGGCTAAGATGAAAAATTCAGGTGACAGAAGATGCTGGCAAGGATGTGGAGAAAGAGGAACACTCCTCAATTGTTGGTGGGATTGCAAGCTTGTACAACCACTCTGGAAATCAGTCTGGCGATTCCTCAGAAAATTGGACATAGTACTACTGGAGGATCCGGCAATACCTCTTCTGGGCATATATCCAGAAGATGTTCCAACTAGTAAGAAAGAAACATGCTCCACTATGTTCATAGCAGCCTTATTTTTAATGGTCAGAAGCTGGAAAGAATCCAGATGCCCCTAGACAGAGGAATGGATACAAAAAAATGTGGTACATCTACACAATGGAGTACTACTCAGCTATTAAAAAGAATGATTTTATGAAATTCCTAGGCCAATGGTTGGACCTGGAGAGCATTATCTTGAGTGAGGTAACCCAATCACAAAAGAACTCAAATGATATGTACTCACTGATAAGTGGATATTAGCCCAGAAACTTAGAATACCCAAGATATAAGTTACAATTTGCAAAACACATGAAACTCAAGAAGAACTAAGACCAAAGTGTGGACACTGCCTCTTCTTAGAATTGGGAACAAAACACCAATGGAAGGAGCTACAGAGACAAAGTTTGGAGCTGAGACAAAAGGATGGAAATCTAGAGACTGTCATATCCAGGGATCCATCCCATAATCAGCCTCCAAACTCTGACAACACTGCATACACTAATGTATTGCATTCACTAAAGATTTTGCTGAAAGGACTCTGATATAGCTGTCTCTTGTGAGACTATGCCGGGGCCTAGCAAACACAGAAGTGGATGATCACAGTCAGCTATTGGATGGATCACAGGGCCCCCAATGGAGGAGCTAGAGAAAGTACCCAAGGAGCTAATGGGATCTGCAAACCCTATAGGTTCAACAACATTATGAACTAACCAGTACCCCTGAGCTCTTGACTCTAGCTGCATATGTATCAAAAGATGGCCTAGTTGGCCATCACTGGAAAGAGAGGCCCATTGAACTTGTAAACTTTATATGCCCCAGTACAGGGGAATGCCTGGGCCAAAAATTGGGAGTGGGTGGGTAGGGGATTTTGGGGAAGGGTATGGGGGACTTTTGGCATAGCATTGGAAATGTAAATGAGGAAAATACCTAATTAAAAAAAGGGGGGCCTCCCAAAGACCTCTGCCTCCAAAAAATAAAAAATAAAAAATGGGCCAGACAGTATTAATACAGATTTTACAAGGTTTCAAAGAAAAATTGATACCCATACTCCTCAAATTATTCTACAAAGTAAGAGCAGAAGGAACATTATCAATTAATTTTGTGGGGCCACAATTATCCTGATACCAAAGCCATATTAATACTCAACAAAATAGAGAATTACAGACCATTTTTTCTTATGCACATAGATGAAATACTCAATAAAATATTTGTGCACTGATGAAAGTTTGCATGAAAATAATCACCCACCATGATCAGGTAGGATTCATCCTAAAGATGCATGGATAGTTCAGTATATGAAAATCTATAAATCTAATAATCCTATATAAAAATAACCTGAAAGAAAAAATACAGATAGACATCTCATTACATGATAACAAAACCCAATACCCTAAAATGATAAAAATCCTGGAGAGATTAAAAATAAAGGAAACATGCCTAAGCGTATTAAAGACAACTTACAGAAATCCTGTAGCCAACATCCAATTAAATGAAAATAAACTAAAACAGATTTACCTAATATTAAGAATATAACAAGGTTGTTTAGTTGCTATATATCTGTTCAATGTATTACTTGAAATTTTGGGCTACATTAATAAAACAAGGAGATCAAAAGGATACAAATTATAAAGGAAATAAAAATAATATTATTTGCAGAAGATGTAATATTACACATAAAGAACATGAAAATTTCTATAGTTGAAAAACACTTTCAGCCAAGTGACTGGGTACAAGCTTAATTCAAAATAAAATTACAGTAACCCTCTTATACACACCTAACAAACGGAGAGAAAAATCAGGGTAACAACACACTTCACAATAGCTTCAAATAAAATAAATACCTTGGAGTAACCCTAACAAAGCAGATTAAAATATTGTTTGATTGGATCTTCAAGTCTTTCAAGAAAGAATTTGGCTGGGCCTGGTGGCTCACGTCTTTAATCCCAGCACTTGGGATGCAGAGGCAGGAGGATTTCTGAGTTCCAGGCCAGCCTGGTCTACAGAGTGAGTTCCAGGACAGCCAGGGCTACACAGAGAAATCCTGTCTTGAAAAACCAAAAAAAAAAAAAAAAAAAAAAAAAAAAAAAAGAATTTGAAGAAAATACTGAGAGATAAAATTATCTCTTTTTGTCATGGGAGTAGAGATCTAAACAGAGAATTCTCAACAGAGGAATGTCAAATGGCCAAGGAACAGTTAAAGAAATGTTCAACACTTATCCACCATCTGGAAAGTGAAAATGAAAACTACTTTGAGAATTCATCTTTCATCTGTCAAAATGGCTGAGATCATTAGCTCATATGACAGCTCTTGCCAGCCAAGATGTAAATCAAGGAGAACAGTTCTCCAACACTGGTGGGAGGACAACATTGTACTCTAAACATTGTGTCTTTTGTTTGCCAGGTGTCATTGCCACCTTGGAGGCTTACAGCTAAATAAGCTCCCCCTTTCTAGCTCTTTAGAAACTCTGGAAGGCTGGTTCAATTCAGTTTTTCTGGCTCAAACTCCTCTCCAAGCTGCCTGATTCAAACTGGCTTCTTTCAGCTTCTCACTGAATTGCTCTGCTTGATCTCAAATCAACTAGGATGAGTTGATCTAATCTTCTGGCTGCTTCTTATTCTCTGTATCAAACTGCCTGTGCTGACATGCTCTGAACTGTATAAATGCACAGCAAACTAAACTCCACTACATTGCCCTCACTGCAGTGACTCCAACTGACAGAATCTCTCTCCCTCAACTTCTCTAAATAGCTTCCCTTTCCTTTGTGTTCATGTGTTAACTGCACATGTCCTATCTCTGTTTCATTATTTCAAATCTTTTTTCATTGTTACTTTGTCCACCCCCTCAATCAGATATCACTGTTTATGTATACTAAGAGCATGTCTGTATTCCAGCCAGAAGGATTAAAGATGTGTCGCATGTCTCCATTCCAGCCGAACACATTACACAGGAGGGCTTTGGGTGCAATCAGAACAGCCTTGTGGCTGGATTAAAATTCCTCAACATTGTAAAGCTGCTTTGGAATCAATACAATGTTTCCCTGAAAATTGGAAAATTTTCTACCTCAAGATCCTGCATTACCACTTTGGGCATATTCCAAAAGGATATTCCTTCCTACTACAGGGTCACTTACTTAACTATGTTTGTAGTGACTTTATTCATATTAGCCAGAAACTGAGAATTTGCTAGCAAATTTCATGCAACTAGAAAAAAAAATACCAAGTGATTTAAACCAGACCTAAAAAGACGAATATGCTATATATTTACTTATAAGTGGTATTAGCTTTTAAGAAAAATGATATCAATTTATAATGCACAGACCCAAAGAGGAGAAGTAAAGAGGAGGGGTTTTAGAAGGATACATGACTTTCCCTGGGAAGGAGAAATGTATTTTCTAGGAGGACTGTGTGTAGGTTGAGACAGGAGCAGCAAGAATCGCATTGCAGGGAAGGACTGAAGAAGAGAGTGAGGGGATCGAGAGCTGGAAATGGGTGGCATTTTGGACATGATGAAGAAACCTAGTACAGTGCAGTAGAAACTTCCTGTAATCTATAATGGTGACCATAGTGAGGACTTCTACTAATGGAGGATATGGAGTGTGAGCTGCCTTATGAAGCTTCATGGAGATTCTCAAACCAACCAGACTGATGCTAAAAAGTTTTCTCTGAAAACTGAAAGAAGAGTCCCCCTTGCTAAGCACAGCATTCACACAGCTCATTGAATGTAGAGAGGTCTTGTTGGTTCTTACATGGAGCCTTCACTACTACACTCTAGTCTGTTGTGGGAAGGAACTCTGCAGGGTACTGAACAAGAAATCTGGACACATTCCCAGCCACAAAAACATTGACTTACAAAAGGTCCTGCCCACAAAATAATGCTTAGGCAATGGTGGAAAAAATAATGTGTGAGTGGCCAACTAACACCTGGCATGACTTTAGGTCCATGCCATGAGAGGGAACATATTGCTAACATTGCCTGGATGGCCATGAATCAGAAACTGGATAGTCCAGAGAGAGACCTAAGGTAGAACCAAAAGTGAGTGGCCAAAAAACGAAATCAATTAAATGCTTTTTTATGTTATTCTGCTGCATTCATAGATTGGTGCCTTATCCAATTGTCATCAGAGAGTCTTCTTCCAACAGCAGATGGGATCAGATGCAGAAACCCACAACCAGGCATTTTTAGAGAGTTTCAGAGAGTCTAAATTGATGTTTTTCATTTGGTCCTTTCCCTCAGATCTCTAACAACCCTTTAGAAGAAGGAAAGGATAGATTGTAGGGGTTAGAAGAGTTCAAGGACAGCAGAAAACATGGACAACTGGTTCAACTACACAGGTGTCATAGGGACTCACAGAAATGTAAATCTCAAATGGAAAGCATACATGGTTTTGAGCCAGGTTCTGAGTACACATTGTGCCTGTTAGCTTGGTATCTTTGTGGGACTCCCAACAGTGGAAATGGGTGTGCCTCTGACTCTTTTGCTTACTCTTGAGATTCTTTACCTCCTAATCGGCTGCCTTGCTTCAATAAAGTGAGCTTCTGCCTTGTCTTGTTGTATCTTATTTTGTTGTGTTTGCTTGTTGTCTTTTTGATTTCTGTTTTTTTCTGAGGGGAAACAGAGGAAGAGTAAATCTGGAGAAGAGGACAGGTAAGTGATGGTGGAACTGGGAGTCTTGGAAGGAGCAAAAAATATGTGTTTGGGATGTATCCTAAGAGACAAGAACATTTTCTTGTGTGTATACGTGTGTGTTTGTGATATACATTTATTTACTTTTATTTTTGTTGGTTTTAATACATCCCAACAGCACTTTTCTCTTCCTTGTCGCCTCCCTTGAGCTTTATTTAGTTAAATTCTATGCATCTTAGGCTCATCTTATCCTCAAACCCACTGCCTCCTACATTTCTACTTGCCTGCTTCCATGGGGGTTACCTACCCCAGATCCAAGGCGAGGAACCAGATGGAGATCTCCAATTTGGGCTCTCTCCGCATGTCTGGCTCTAGGTATCTGCAGCTGCTCCCATCTGCTGCCATTGGTATCCTTTGATGATGACTGGGCTAGGCACAGATCTATGAATATATAAATCTACTTTTAGAATCATTGATTATTTTTCTATAGTAGACCTCTGGTCTATCCAGATTGAAGTTCGTGGTCATCCTGGAAGTGTTGAGCATTGGTTTCCTCTCCTGGTATCAGTCTTAAATTAGTCCAATCATTGGTTGGCCACTCCCACATGTTATGAGTCTCCATTGGCCCAGTATGTCTTGCTATTGGGATACATTATAGGTTCAAAGTTTATGACTGGATTACAGAGGATAGCCAATTCCAGTTCTGGATTCTCCATCGCTAGTACTCCTTGCTAGGTTCACTCTCTTAGAACCCTGAGATATTTTACTGGACTAGGATTCCATACTGCCCTACCACCACCACCACCACCAAATACCCTCCAGTTCCTGTTGTCTCCACCAGTACTCTAGCCTTCTACCCCTCTCCCCCCAACTACTTGATCATTCCTTTCCCCATCCCCATCTGCCCACAGTTCAACCATTAAATCTATTCTATTTCCCCTTCCCAGGGAGAACCATCTGCCACCTTCAAGACCTCAAAATAAAACAAGATTAACTTAATCTGTTTTCAATTAAAAAAGTTATTTTGAGAAAGTATCATAGGTTTTTCTATGATATTTTCTTTTAAATTTAGAATTTTTAATTAATTAAAATATAATTATATTATCCACCTCCTTTCCCTCCAACCCCTCTCATTCATACACTCTATGTCCTTGAAAATTCTTTAACACACACACACACACACACACACACTGAGCAACTTGCTGAGTCTGTTTAGTGTTACTTGTGTGTGTTTTACTGGGACCGGATAATCATTTAGGGGGTCATCCCTGGAAAGGATTAATTATCTCAACAGCCTTTAATTGCCTGCAGCTCTGCATCTTCATCTAGGTTTGGGCCCTGCACAATAATCCCAATTTATGTTAGCTTGTCACCTGGTACTGTCATTCTTCAGATCTTATTTAAGCAGCCACATTGTTAAAATGTCATTTTTGTGGTTTCCTCTCCAAATTTAGAAGACACAATCTTGCAACAGACTTCCTGATCTTCCTATCTCTACAATTGTTCTACATTTTCTTTTTTTTTTTCCCTCTCTCTTTTGTTTTCTTTTTCTTTAACTGGATATTTTCTTTACTTACATTTCAAATGTTTTCCCTTTTCCAGATCTCCCCTTTAGAAACTCCTTATCCCATCCCCACTCACCCTCCCTCTATGAGGGTGCTCCCCCACCCACCTACCCTCTCCAGTCTTACCGCCGTGGCAGTCGCCTACACTGGAGCATTGAACACCATCAGGCCCAAGGGACTCTCCTCCCACTGATGTCCAACAAGGCCATCCTCTGCCAGGTATACGGCCAGCGCCATGGGTCTCTACATGTGTAGTCTTTGGTTGGTGATCCAGTACCTGGGAGCTCTGGGGGATCTGGCCTGTTGACACTCTTGCTCCCTCCATGGGGCTGTAAACCCCCTCAGCCCCTTCAGCCCCTTCTCCAACTCCTTCATCAGGGACACCTGCATTCAGTCCGATGGTTGGCTGCGAGCTTCCACCTCTGTATTTGTCAGGCTCTGGCAAAGCCTTTCAGAAGACAGCCATATCAGGGTTCCATCAGCGAGCACTTCCCAGCATCCACAATAGCGTCCGGGTTTAGTGGTTATATATAGGAAGGATCCCCAGGTGGAGCAGTCTTTGAAGGCCTTTCCTTCAGTCTCAACTCCACACTTCAGTCTCAACTCCACACAGTCTCCATATTTCCTCCTGTGAGTATTTTTTTTTCACCCTTCTAAGAAGCACTGAAGCATCCATATTTTGGTGTTCCTTCTTCTTAGGCTTCATATGCTCTGTGAATTGAATCATGGGTATTCCAAACATTTGGACTAATATCCACTTATCAGTGAGTACATACCATGTGTGTTCTTTTGTGACTGAGTTACATCACTCAGGATAAAATTTTCAAGATCCATCCATTTGCCTGCGAATTTCATGAAGTCATTGGTTTTAATAGCTGGATAGTATTTCATTGTATAAATATACCACATTTTCTGTATCCAGTCCTCTGTTGAGGGACATCTGGGTTGTTTCCAGCTTCTGGCTACTATAAATATGGTTGCTATGAACACTTACTTTTTAGTGGTTTTGTGCTAAATTCTTACCATGCCTATCTAAAACTTTAAATTTTATCATAAGTGCATAAAGTATATATGTTAGCTAATGTTTTCCAAAGCTTTAAAACAATAGAAAATATTGCACACTAATATTGTATACATATATACATATATGTATATGGAATTAATTGGGTTGGGTTGCATGATAGTAGTATAGATAGGTAAAATGTATGTTTTGGGGAGGCTGAAAGCCTGGTAGCTCTTTAATCTGAAAGCTTAATTATTCCAGTTCCTGCTGAAGACTCGAAAGTCATCTGGAATATCTGTTATTGAGTCCAATTTGTAAAGGCCAAATATACTACAACATGTGGCTGATAGGAAACCTCATGAACACTCATGAAGAAAGAGCAGAGTATATACATCTGCACTGGATTCTCATCTAAATGTCCCTCTGTCTAGACACTGCAAACTACTGAATGGTTCTGTTCACACTCTTAGTTGGTCACTCCTATGTTATTTAATAGTCTATGTCCAATCTTTTCTAGAAATAGCACTGTAGACACACTCTGCAATGTCTCTTTCTACCATCATATTTATTACGTATGTACGCGTGCACACACTCACAGACACACAAAGGGGAGAGAGAGAGAGAGAGAGAGAGAGAGAGAGAGAGAGAGAGAGAGAGAGAGAGAGAGAATTTGCTGTGTATTGTGATTTGGAGTATCCATAAGGAATCTCAGAATGTATCCTCAGTGGATAATGGGATGCTACCAAATATACCCCATCATCCAAACACAAATATGTATACTTCAAATCTGATCTGGCCTCTTTTCTCACAGCTGTCTTATTTGCAGACTTCAAATAGTATCAGTACAGTCCTTTTAAGAACATTATCAATCAATCACTCCTGTGCTCCCTCTCATAAACATAAAGAACTCATCTCTATGGGATGAATTCTGAAGCTGTTGTAGCATTTGAGAAGATGATGTCATCTCCCCTTATGTTAACTGTCTTTCGAAAGCCCATCCAGTACTTGTTTCATATGGCAAGCCATTTGGTGTTTGTAACCATCAAACCAGAGGTAAGATCATGTGGGGAAATTACCCCCTCTGAATACTAAGCTAATCAAATCTTTTCCCCAGAGCCAACATGAGAAATAACTACTAAAAAAATGTTACAATAATAGAGGGTCATAGAAATGTCAAATACAATAGTGTCACTTCTTCACCAGCATAATGGAAGTAAGGAGGAAAAGGCAAGGCCTGGTGCATAAATTATTAGAAATAGTTTATCTAGCTTCACTCAAACTCTATTAAAAGTGTAGACACAATTTCAGGGTCACCTTAAAGGTGAGATCAAGTTTCAGGAGAGTGGAAGTAGAAATTGTGTGACCTATCCAAAGCCCTTTCTTTGTATTTATGCATTTCCTCAACCAACAATAAAAATAATATGAAAAGCTACAAGAGAAACACTTAACTAAATCAGATGCAGATGGCCGTTTGATCAGGCAGAGGTAATTTTTATCATTTTAAAAGCTTTTGTTTTCATAAAGGAAAGAAAATGGAACATTTTTTTGCTTCTGTTTTTAAGGGAGGAAAAAAAGCATATGTTTTTTAATTTGAAGCAGAGTATTAATGCTGTTATCTCCTGGGAATTGCTGCACTACAGTGAATTGTAGAAAATGCATTTACTTGCAAGATTTCTGGTAAATTCTTCCCTGACTTAGAATGTTAGTGTCATCTTATATCAGCCTACTGCTCCGAGACAGTATGTACACACCCTGAGAGTTAATTTCCTGAGCCTCTTTTACTAGATCGTCTTGTTTTCTTTGTTTATATTATTGATTTAGGAAAAATCATTCAGGGAATATTGAATGTTCTCCTAAACTAGAAGGTGATAAAATATGGCAGGGAGACAGAGGGATACAGTCTAACTGGGATAATAAAACCTTGTGTCTCTACTGAAATTTATGACTTGCATTATCCTGTTTGAATCTCACCATATACCTGAGCATTATGGGGATAGAGACAATCACACCGATTTTATAGTTTGAAAGTGCAAACGTGTGGCAGTTAATTGGCTTTCCTGTGGTGTCCTTTCCCTGTTCTATCAGTAATTGAACTGGTGCTTGCAGCCACCAGTCAGTCTAATGCACGTTTTACATAAAGATGCTTCTAGATTAAACATCAGCCAAGTGACAGAGGACTTTTTACTACAACTGCTGTTTAGCTGACTCTGGAGTTCAAACCATGGCAGGAGTGACAACATTGTGAGGAGTTGTATGTGTACGAAGATGCCTGTCACTGAACCCCAAAGACAAAACTAAAATACAAGAACTACATATGAGTAATATGTGCATATAGACAACTTCCACAATATTATGTGGCTAAAATATAAGAGGCCTTCCTCAGCATGAGACCTTTTGTAAAGCCCTTGGAGATGAGCATAAAATCTGATGATGTCTTAATATTTGTTGAGCAGCTACTACATTCCAGTCCTTTAAGTTGTGACCCCAAGTACTCATTAGATGAATATTTTCTGGCTTTTTAATTCCCTCAAACAGTATGGGGATACACACGCAAGAAATTCTGCTTTTGAAACTTTAATAAGTATGGATTTGCAACTTCATCTTCTATTCATTAATAAAAATATACTTGATTTAACACATTTTCTGTGCTTCATAAAATTTAAGATGATTTTTGTCAATAAGTGAAGTTCCTAGGATAATGTGGGTTTTTAATTTAATGATTACAGTTAATTTTAGTATTATATTTAAAAGCTAGAAATAAGGTTAGTAAGAAAAGTACCCCGGAATTAATTAATTCTATTAAGACAAAGTCCATACCACTTCCTCCTCCATTTCCTCCATTTTTCCCTCCTTATTTACTCAATGGCCCATCCTTCCTTCCTTTTTCCCCAAAACCTTTGTTGTTGGCACTTTCTCTATCTTCCTTCCACAAATATTTACTTAGTGCTTACTCTTTACCACTAAGAAAATTCAATTGATTAGTTTTTAATTTTTGAGTAAGATTTAAAAAGAACTCATCAAGATAGAAAATGGTTCACAGGCTACATTTCATTCTTAACATCATTTTAAAGTTGACTAATGTAGAAAATGATCTTGTGCTATAAGCAGAAGAGGATGCACTAGAATGAGGGACAGCAGGACACAGGTGCTAGGAAAAGCAGAAGGGAAGACTGACTTAATTGAATAGGAAGGATAACACAGAGGGAATATAGTGTAATATATATATATATACACTATATATATATATATATATATATATATATATATTACACTATATAGTGGCCCCAGAAGATATAGGCTATAATACAAAACTGTAGTGCCATTGGTGATAACTGGATTCTAGTTGTTATTCTGGGGGTCATATAGATCACCCAAACAAAATAGATTATAGCAATTGCTGAAAAATACTACATAATTTAGTCACAGGTCTCGGAGAAATCAAGCTAACCCTGTTAAGGAAGCCGTCTCCGCTCCCCAGTGCTTGCTCTCATAATGCTGGCAGCTGCTATGTTTGTGATCAACAGCCCTATCCAACTATAAAGCCTGAGAACTACAACAATAACGGGACCAGTAAGATATTCCCAGAGGTGTAATAATGGCAGTTTTATCTTTAGAACATCTAACAACTGTCTAATTGGACTTAAAGCCTGCTCAATTGGAAGAAACTTATGACTGGTCCTGGAAACCTAGCCAAGAGGGAAGTGTCTACTGTATTACTAAAGTACCATACTTTCGAACTACCTTCCAAATCTTCACTCTTACATGGACCAACAAGTGTAACTCTTACATCCCATCAAAGAAGCTTCCTTCTGTAGCAAATGGAGCGTTGTAGAGAAATCCACACCTCCCAAAATGCAATCAATATGGGATTCTGGGGTTCTCAGGAAAAAAATACAGCATCTATATCTCAACCCCTTCAGTTAAAACTTGGGGAACATTGTAGAAGAATGGACACATAATGTAAAATCCTAAGGACTCTAGTGAGTGCTGTATGATAAATTCTTCTAAACGGATAAGTGTGTTACTTCATATACTCCCAAAAATATGGTTGCCCGAATAAGACCTGAATATTGTTTTGTTAACACCATTATTATTACTTGTTTTCATTGTTTTAAAGACACACCTGGAAGGGTTTTGTGGCGGTTGTTGTTGTCAGTTTCTCACAAGGTAGAGTTATCTGAGAAAAGGAAACACCTGAGAAAAAGGGTCCAATAAGATAGGCCTACAGGAAATCCTGCTTCTTTTTTTTTTTTTTTCCATTTTTTATTAGGTATTTAGCTCATTTACATTTCCAATGCTATACCAAAAGTCCCCCTTACCCACCCACCCCCACTCCCCTACCCACCCACTCCCCCCCTTTGGCCCTGGCGTTCCCCTGTACCGGGGCACACAAAGTCTGCGTGTCCAATGGGCCTCTCTTTCCAGTGATGGCCGACTAGGCCATCTTTTGATACATATGCAGCTAGAGTCAAGAGCTCAGGGGTACTGGTTAGTTCATAATGTTGTTCCACCTATAGGGTTGAAGATCCCTTTAGCTCCTTGGGTACTTTCTCTAGCTCCTCCATTGGGAGCCCTGTGATCCATCCATTAGCTGACTGTGAGCATCCACTTCTGTGTTTGCTAGGCCCCGGCATAGTCTCACAAGAGACAGCTACATCTGGGTCCTTTCGATAAAATCTTGCTAGTATATGCAATGGTGTCAGCGTTTGGATGCTGATTATGGGGTGGATCCCTGGATATGGCAGTCTCTACATGGTCCATCCTTTCATCTCAGCTCCAAACTTTGTTTCTGTAACTCCTTCCATGGGTGTTTTGTTCCCACTTCTAAGGAGGGGCATAGTGTCCACACTTCAGTCTTCATTTTTCTTGAGTTTCATGTGTTTAGGAAATTGTATCTTATATCGTGGGTATCCTAGGTTTTGGGCTAGTATCCACTTATCAGTGAGTACATATTGTGTGAGTTCCTTTGTGATTGTGTTACCTCACTCAGGATGATGCTCTCCAGGTCCATCCATTTGGCTAGGAATTTCATAACCTGCTTCTTAACTGGTGTTTTATACAGGAGGGCCCAGCATACTTTGAGTGGTTCTACCCCTTTGGCAGATGTTCCTGAGTGGTATAAGAAAATGGGCTGAGTAAGCCATGCAGAATAAGCCAGAAAGGTACACTCCTCAATGGCTTCTGCTTCAGTTCCAGACACCAAATCCCCACCTTGAGTTGCTTCTCCGATTTCCTTCAGTAATGGTCTGTCTTGTGAAAGTATAAAAAAAAATAAACCTTTGCCTCAGCTAACTGCTCTTGCTCACAGTGTTTTATCACAGAAATGAAAAGCTGACTGAAGTACAGCAATATTATTGTTATTCAGGGACAAGATTCTAATCCTGAGTATACAGCACCAGACAAATGCAAATATGAGGGACAACAATATTTGGACTCAATAAGAATAAACTCTCTCTGTCCCTGTCTCTGTCTCTCCCTCTTTTGCTCTCTGTCTCTCTCTGTCTCTCTGTCTCTGTCTCTGTCACTCTCTCTCTCTCTCTCTCTCTCTCGCTCACTCGCTCTCTCTCTCTCTATATGTGTGTGTGTGTGTGTGTGTGTGTGTGTGTGTGTGTGTGTGTGTGTGAAGATACTATTTGAGCTAAGCTGGTTAGAGAGATTAAGAGGAGTTGGAAGGGGGAAAGGGATACAAAAAATTCCAACACAGTACAATCACATGAAATTCTCTCATAAAATAAAGAGTGACAAGGAAGATACTATGTTTCCCCAGGATGCAGTAGGAAGTCGCACAACTATCTATTATCTTGAGCACAATCAGTTTACCAATGGTAAACTAAGATATTAAGAAATATAGTGAAGAAAGTAATGTTTGCTGAAGATGCTTTCAGAAAAATAAACATGTAAACATTGTAGGAAGCTTTGCATGATAAATGACTTGATTTTTTTTTAAAAAAAAAACTCTAAATATTGACTTTATACAAAGTAGAAGATAATCTCTTCAAACATTTCCAGAATGAAGCTACATAATAAACACTATAGAATGTAAGATTTTACTAAGGTCAAGGACTAGGACTATCCATAAGGATCAGTTCATAGCCTGGTGTTCTAGTAACTGCATATCTATGTAGTATTCATTGATCTGTAGGCTTGATGAGTGTAAATAAATATCTCAAACTAGAACATTTTCAACATCAAGTAACCATAACAAGAGTGGAAGAAATGCTATAGGCTGAAGTAGCCATAACGGACATATCAAGCACATTGACTATGACAATCTTAATTGGATTCCAGTTAGGGAGAAAACTCAATGAAGTTAACCACTTTGATCCAATTGGGAAATGCCGTCTGAAAACGCTTTGGATATTCAGAGGACAGCAGAGCTGTGTGTTACCAAGTGTTAGATTTTTTCCTGGGAAAATATATACTGATGTTTATTTATCTGAGTTATAAAACAGAAGAATCTGACCAAAGAAACAACTGCATTGTTGTCCATTTTGGCAAACCAATGCATCTATTGAGATTGTTTATACCTGGATGAGTTAGGGGTAATTTACAGAAGCATGAAAATCTGAAGGGAAGCTGGGCCACTGCACCATGGTTGATAACTCAAGAAAATTAATGTCTGGAGTACCTTGGAAAACTTGTACATAGCTTCACAGGTCAAGTTCTGGAGTTTCCTGACCACAAAAATCTTTTCTTGTTTATATGATCTAGGGGTGGGAAAAATCTTGTGGATCATGTATATTTTCAGTAGTTTCCCACAACTTGGTCACCTTTCTTATTTATTTATGTATTTATGTATGTATGTATGTATTTATTTATTTATTTATTTAAATTATTCAATTTACATTCCACTCACTGCCCTCCTTTCAGCTATCCCCTCCCACAATCTTTCCCCTCTCCCCATTTCTTTCTTCTCTGAGTGGGTGAAGGCCCCCTGGGTATCCACCCAGGCACTTCAAGACTCCATGAGTCTAGGCACTTCCTTTCATACTGAGGCCAGAAAAGGCAGCCCAGCTAGAAGAACATATTCCACATACAAGCAACAGTTTTTGGGATAGCCCCCATTCTAGTTGTTCGGACCCACATGAAGACAAAGCTACACATCTGTTATATATGTGTTGAGAAGCATAAGCCCAACCCCTGAATGCTCTTTGGCTGGTGGTTCAGTCTCTTGAGCCTAAAGTGTCCAGATTAGTTAGTTCTGTTGGTCTTCCTGTAGAGCTCCTAAACCCTTAGAGACTGTACTCCTTATTCTTCCATAAGATTCCCCAAGCTCCATCCACTCTTTAGCTGTAGGTGGTAGCTCTGCATGAGTCAGTTGACAGGTGGGACAGCCATGCTAGATTCCTGTATGCAAGCATAAAAGTGTATAATTAATAGTGTCAAGGATTGGTGATTGAACATGGAACATATCTCACATTGAGGCAGTTATCAGTTAGTCATTCCCTCAGTCTCTCTTCCATTCTCAATGCTTGCCCTTCTTGCAGATATGGTAAATTTTGAGTAGAAAGTTTTGAGTGGGTTTGTGTTGCTATTGCTTCACTCAGGTATCTGTCTGGCTGTGGCAGCCTTCCCAAGGTCCATACCCCTAATTCTGTGAGTCACAGCTAAGAAAACTCCCATTAATTCTTGGGTGCATCCCCTATCTCAGGTCTCCATCTCTTCCTGGAGATGTTACCTAGTGTCCCCTGGACTTAGGGATTTACCTCTGTGAACAGACACCATGACCATAGAAAGTCTTACAAACGTCAACATTTAATTGGAGCTGCCTTACAGGTTCGAAGATTAGTCTATTATCATCAAGGCAGGAGCTTTGGCAGGCATGGTAGAGGCAGAGCTGAGAGTTCTACATCTTTATGTGAAGGCTGCTAGGAGAATACTGACTTCCAGGCAGCAAGAATGAGAGTCTTATAACCCACACCCACAAGGGACACACCTACATCAACAGGGCCATACCTTCTAACAGTGCCACTCCCTGGCCCAAGTATATATAAACCCTCACAATTGGGATTTATCAGAAAGTGTTCTGTATAGTAAGTGTGGCAGGGATCCGTGGTGAGTTCCAATGTTTGTGATGAGCTCCAAATCTTCAAACATACCATGCATGTCCTTTTGAAACTGGCTTACCTCAGTCTGGATGATATTCTCAAAATACATCTATAACTGAATAATATTCCATTATACAGATGTATCATATTTTCTTTATCTGTTCTTCATTTGAAGGACACCTATAATGTTTTCCATTTCTGGCTATTAAAAATAAAGCTGAGGTTCCGCGGGAGCCACCTTGGTTCCGGGACTCCGAGAAGGGCAGGCTGCACAGGTGAGAGTGTGGAATACAGAGGCTAGCAGTTTCTGGGTCAGGCTAGAGCCACAGAGCTTTTGAGGCGGCGCCATTTTAGGCTCCAGACAACCGGCCACCTTCCTGGTCAGAGCACAGGTGCCTGCCCGGCCCGGGAGGCTTCTGCCTCAGGTTCCGAGGAAGCCACCTTGGTTCCAGGACTCCGAGGAAAGTAGTCTACACAGGTGAGAGTGTGGACTACTGAAACAATGGCTTCTGTGACAGGCCAAAGCAACACAGCTTCTGGGAAAGATCCTGTTTTAGGCCTTCATCTTCGGCCAGGAGGAGGTCCAAACACCAGATAACTGTGCACCTTCCCTGAAAGAGGAGAGCTTGCCTGCAGAGACTGCTCTGACCACTGAAACTCAGAGGAGAGAGCTAGTCTCCCAGGTCTGCTGATAGAGGGTAACAAAATCACCAGAGGAACAATCTCTAAACAGAGACAACTATAAAAACTAACTCCAGAGATTGCCAGATGGTGAAAGGTAAACGTAAGAATCTTACTAACAGAAACAAGGACCAATCACCATCATCAGAACCCAGCACTCCCACTTCGCCCAGTCCAGGGCACCCCAACACACCTGAAAAGCTAGACCTGGATTTAAAAGCATATCTCATGATGATGGTAGAGGACATCAAAAAGGACTTAAATAACTCACTTAAAGAAATACAGGAGAACACTGCTAAACAAGTAGAAGACATTAAAGAGGAAACACAAAAATCCCTTAAAGAATTGCAGGAAAACATAACCAAACAGGTAGAAGACATTAAAGAGGAAACACAAAAATCCGTTAAAGAATTGCAGGAAAACACAACCAAACAGGTGATGTAATTGAATAAAACCATCCAAGAACTAAAAAGGGAAGTAGACACAATAAAGAAAACCCAAAGTGAGGCAATGCTGGAGATAAAACCCTAGGAAAGAAATCTGGAACCATAGATGTGAGCATCAGCAACAAGAGATGGAAGAGAGAATCTCAGGTGCAGAAGATTCCATAGAGAACATCGGCACAACAATCAAAGAAAATGGAAAATGCAAAAAGATCCTAACTCAAAACATCCAGGAAATCCAGGACACAATAAGACCAACCCTACAGATAATAGGAGTGGATGAAAATGAAGATTTTCAACTCAAAGGACCAGCAAACATCTTCAACAAAATTATTGAATAAAACTTCCCAAATCTAAAGAAAGAGATGCCCATGAACATACAAGAAGCCTACAGAACTCCAAATAGACTGGACCAGAAAAGAAATTCCTCCCGACACATAATAATCAGAACAACAAATGCACTAAATAAAGACAGAATATAAAAAGCAGTAAGGGAGAAATGTCAAGTAACATAAAAAGGCAGACCTATCAGAATTACACCAGACTTTTCACCAGAGACTATGAAAGCAAGAAGAGCCTGGACAGATGTTATACAGACACTAAGAGAACACAAATGCCAGCCCAGGCTACTATACCCGGCCAAACTCTCAATTACCATAGATGGAGAAACCAAAGTATTCCACGACAAAACCAAATTCACATATTATCTCTCCACGAATCCAGCCCTTCAAAGGATAATAACAGAAAAAAAAACCAATACAAGGACGGGAACCACATCCTAGAAAATAAAAGAAGGTAATCCCTCAACAAACCTAAGAGAAGAAAGCCACAAGAACAGAATGCCAACTTTAAAACAAAAATAACAGGAAGCAACAATTACTTTTCCATAATATCTCTTAATATCAATGGACTCAACTCCCCAATAAAAAGGCATAGACTAACAAACTGGCTACACAAACAAGATCCAACATTTTGCTGCTTACAGGAAACTCATCTCAGAGAAAAAGATAGACACTACCTCGGAATGAAAGGCTGGAAAACAATATTACAAGCAAATGGTCTGAAGAAACAATCTGGAGTAGCCATTCTAATATCTAACAAAATGGACTTCCAACCCAAAATAATCAAAAAAGACAAGGAGGGGCACTTCATACTCATCAAAGGTAAAATCCTCCAAGAGGAACTCTCAATTCTGAATATCTATGCTCCAAATGCAAGGGCAGCCACATTCATTAAAGAAACTTTAGTAAAGCTCAAAGCACACATTGTAACTCAAACAATAATAGTGGGAGACTTCAACATTCCACTTTCACCAATGGACAGATCATGGAAACAGAAACTAAACAGGGACAGATATGGGTACAGGGTAAAAATTACTGAATAGAACAGCAATGGCTTGTGCTGTAAGATCAAGAATCGACAAATGGGACCTCATAAAATTGCAAAGCTTCTGCAAAGCAAAAGACACCATCAATAAGACAAAAAGGCCACCAACAGATTGGGAAAGGATCTTTACCTATCCCAAATCGGATAGGGGACTAATATCCAATATATATATAAACAACTCAAGAAGGTGGACTCAAATAACCCCATTAAAAAATGGGGCTCAGAGCTGAACAAAGAATTCTCACCTGAGGAATATCGAATGGCTGAGAAGCACCTGTAAAAGTGTTCAGCATCCTTAATCATTAGGGAAATGCAAATAAAAACAACCCTGAGATTCCACTTCACTCCAGTCAGAATGGCTAAGATCAAAAATGCAGGTGACAGCAGATGCTGGCGAGGATGTGGAGAAAGGGGAACACTCCTAAATTGTTGGTGGGATTGCAGGCTTGTACAACCACTCTGGATATCAGTCTGGCAGTTCCTAAGAAAATTGGACATAGTACTACCGGAGGACCCCACAATACCTCTCCTGGGCATATATCCAGAAGATGTCCCAACTGGTAAGAAGGACACATGCTCCACTATGTTCATAGTAGCCTTATTTATAATAGCCAGAAGCTGGAAAGAACCCAGATGCCCCTCAACAGAGGAATGGATACAGAAAATGTGGTACAGTTACACAATGGAATACTACTCAGATATTAAAAAAATGAATTTATGAAACTCCTAGGCAAATGGATGGACCTGGAGGGCATCATCCTGAGTGAGGTAACCCAATCACAAAGGAACTTGCACAATATGTACTCACTGATAAGTGGATATTAGCCCAGAAACTTAGGATACCCAAGATAAAAGATATAATTTGCTAAACGTATGAAATTCAAGAAGAACGAAGACCAAAGTGTGAACACTTTGCTCCTTCTTAGAAATGGGAACAAAACACCCATGGAAGGAGTTACAGAGACAAAACTTGGAGCTGTGATGAAAGGATGGACCATCTAGTGATTGCCATATGCAGGGATCCACCCCATAATCAGCTTCCAAACGCTAACACCATTGCGTACACTAGCAAGATTTTGCTGAAAGGACCCAGATATAGCTGTCTCTTGTGAGACTATGCCGGGGCCTAGCAAACTCAGAAGTGGATGATCACAGTCAGCTATTGGATGGGTCACAGGGCCCCTAATGGAGGAGCTAGAGAAATTACCCAAGGAGCTAAAGGAAACTGCAACCCTATAGGTGGAACAACAATATGAACTAACCAGTACCCCGGAGCTCTTGTCTCTAGCTGCATATGTATCAAAAGATGGCCTAGTCGGCCATCACTGCAAAGAGAGGCCCATTGAACTTGCAAACTTTATATGCCCCAGTACAGGGGAACGCCAGGGCCAAAAAGGGGGAGTGTTTGGGTAGGGGATTGGAGGGGTGGGTATGGGGGACTTTTGGGATAGCATTGAAAATGGAAACAAGGAAAATACCTAATTAAAAAAAATGTAAAAAAAAAAATAAAGCTGATATGAGCATTGACAGTGTCCATTGCCTTACAGAATACTTGCAGTTTTATGAGGTCCCATTTATCAAGTGTTGATCTTAGAGCCTGAGCCATTGGTGTTCTGTTTAGGAACTTGTCTCCTGTTCCAATCCATTCAAGGCTATTTCCCACTTTCTCTTCCATGAGATCCAGTTTTATGTTGCGGTTCTTGATCCACCTAGACTTGAGTTTTGTGCAGAGTGATGAATATAGATCTATTTTCATTCTTCTACATGTGGACAACCATGCCTTTAATCCCAGCACTTGGGAGACAAAGGCAGGCAGATTTCTGAGTCCAACACCAGCCTTGTCTACAGAGTGAGTTCCAGGACAACCAGGGCTATACAGAGAAATTGTGTCTCAAAAAAACAAACAAATAAAAAATCTGATTCCAACAACAGTGTGTATCAGATGTGGGAGCTGTGGGAGGTCTTGGGTAGAATTTTTGGGGTCACCTATATATAAAATCATATCATCAAAAAATAGTGATACTTTTACTTCTTTTCCAATTTGTATCCCCTTGATCTCCTTTAGTTGTCATACTGTGCTGGCTAGGACTTTAAGTACTATATTGGATAGGGATAGAGGGGGAAGTCTTGCCTTGTCCCTGATTTTAGTGGAATTGCTTTGAGTTTCTCTATATTTTGCTTGATGTCTGCTATTGACTTGCTGTATATTGCTTTTAGTATGTTTAGGTATTTGCTTGGTATCCCTGATCACTCTAAAGCGTTTAACATGAAGGGATGTTGGATTTTGTCAAAGGATTTTTTTTAGCATCTAATGAGGTAATCATGTGATTTTTTTTCAGTTTGTTTATATGGTGGATTTTCCTATACTGACCCATCCCCATATCCTTGGGCTAAGGCCCATTTGTTCATGATGTATGATATCCTTGATGTGTTTCTGTATACAGTTTGCTAGTATTTATTGTGTATATTTGTATAAGTGTTCATAAGTTAAATTGGTCTGAAGATCTTTTTTTTGTTGTTTCTTATTATGGTTTAGGTATCAGGGTGGCAAGGGCATCATAGGGTGAGTTTGGCAGTGTTCCTTCTGTTTCTATCATGTGGAATAGTTTGAAAAGTATGGGTAGTAGCTCTTTGAAAAGCCTGGTAGAATTCTTCACTAAAAGCACTTGGTCCTCAGCTTTTGGGGTGAGGGTTTTAATGACTGCTTATATTTCTTTAGAGATTTTATTGGCCTGTTTAAATAGTTTACCTGATCTTGGTTTAAATTTGGCAATTGGTATATGTCTAGAAATTTCTTAATTTCATTGAGATATTCCAATTTTCTGTAATATAGGCTTTTGAAGAAGAGCTAACGATTATTTGAATTTCTTCAGTGTCTTTTGATATGTCTCCTTTTTCATTTCTACTCTTATGTGGATACTCTCTCTGTGTCTTTTGGCTAGTTTGGCTAAGGATTTGTCTATCTTGCTGATTTTTCTCAAAGAATCAGCTCTTGGTTTTGTTGATGGTTTTCTTTGTTTCTTAACAAATCATTTCAGCCCAGAGTTTAATTATTTATTAATTAGTTTTATTATTATGTCTTCTACCTTCTACTCCTCTTTCGTGTGCTTCCTCCTCCTCCTCCTCTTCCTCCTCCTCCTCCTCCATTTCCTCCTCCTCCTCTTTTTCTTCCCTCTCTAGAGATTTCATGTAAACTTTTAAATTTCTAGTAAAGAAGATTCTAATTCCTTTATGGATGCACTTAGTGCTATGAACTTTCCCCTTAGCATTGCTTTCATAGTGTCCCATAAATTTGATTATGTTGTTCCTATATTTTCATTGATTTCTAAAAAGTCTTTAATATCTTTATTTCTTTCCTGACCCAGAGATCATTGAGTAGAGAGTTGTTGAAGTCTACCTTTAATCCATGGTGGTCTGATAAGATACAAAGCATTAATTCAATTTTCTTCTATCTGTTGAGGCTTCCCTTGTAACTGAAATATGGCCAACATTGAAGAAGGATTGATGAGGTGGTGAGAAGAAAGTATATTGAGTTTGAGTGAAATATTAATTGGATCCATTTCATTCATAATGTCTGTTAGTTTTCTCATTTCTCTGCTTAGTTTTTTTCTAGATGATCTGTCAATTGGTGATAGTTGGGTGTTGAAGTCTTCTACTCTTAATATGTGGAGTTCAATGTGTGATTTAAGCTTTAACAATGTTTCTTTTGCAAATGTGAGTGCCATTGAGTTTGGGGCATATATGTTCAGAATTGAAATATCATCTTCATGGATTTTTTTTCTCTGATGAATATAAAGTGTCCTTCCCCGACTCCTGATGAATTTTCATTGAAAGTCTATTTTAATAGATATTAGAATGGGTATTTCAGCTTGCTTCTTGGGTGTGTTTGCTTGTAAAATTTTGTTACAACACTTTACTCTGAGGTTATGTACATCTTTACAGTTGAGGTTTGTTTTTTATATGTAACAGAAGGATGAATTCTGTTTTCACATCCATTCTGTTAACCTATGTATTTTCATTGGGAAATTGCATCTATTTATATTGATAAATATTAATGACCAGTGATTATTGTTTCCTATTATTTTGATGTTGGTGATAATTGTGTGTGTGTGTGTGTGTGTGTGTGTGTGTGTGTGTGTTTGTGTGTGTGTGTGAGAGAGAGAGAGAGACAGACAGACAGACAGACAGACAGACAGAAAGAGAGAGAGAGCACACGTGCACACATGTGCATGCTTACCACTTCCCTTTTGATACTTAAGAATTGCTTATTTTCTATGGTTTCTTGAATATAGTTACCCTTGTTTGGAGTTTTCCTTTTGTATTTTCTGTAGAGTGATATTTGTGGATAGATACTGTTTGAATCTGGTTTTGTCTTAAACTGTCTTGTTGTCTACAGTTATGGTAATTGAGAGTTTCACTGAGCATAGTAGTCTAGGTTGATATCAGTGGATTCCAGGTTTTACAGTTTCTGTTGAGAGATTGGGTAGAATTCTGATAGGTCTGCCTTTGTATATTACCTGGCATTTTTTCGTTAATGCTTTTAACAATCTTTTTTTGTTCTGTAGATGTTATATTTTGATAATTATGTGGTGGGAGAATCTCTTTTCTGGTCCAGTCTAATCATTACTCAGTAAGCTTCTTGTTTGTTTATAGGCCTCTCTTTCTTTAGGCTGGGAAAGCTTTCTTCTATGATTTTGCTGAGAATATTTTCTGGGCCTTGGAGCTGAGACTTTTCACCTTCTTGTCCTCCTATTATTCTTAGGTTAGATCTTTCCATGGCATTCCAGATTTCCTGGTTGTTTTGTGTAGGGAATTTTTTTAGATTTAATGTTTTCTTTGACTAATATATCAATTTCTTCTATTGTATCTTCTAGGGCTGAAACTCTTTATTCCTATTATTTTCTCTAAGAATCCCTTAGTTTGTGGGTTTTTTCTTTGTTTGTTTTTTGTTTCTATTTCTAAGTTAAGGTCTCCTACACCTTTATTTATTTCCCTCACTTGTTTACTTGTATTTTCCTGTATATCTTTAAGGAATTTTTCTGTTTCCTCTTTAAAGACATTTACCTGTTTGATTGCACTTTCCTGTGCTTTTTTTCTAACTGTTTTATTTTATTTTTTGAGTATTTTTCTCTTTTATATATATATATATATATATTTTCTTTTTTTCACTTTTTAGTTAATATTTTTATTTAAATATTTTTATTACATATTTTCCTCAATTACATTTCTAATGCTATCCCAAAAGTCCCCCATACCGCCCCCACTTCCCTACCCACCTATTCCCACTTTTTGGCTCTGGAGTTCCCCTGTACTGGGGCATATAAAGTTTGCATGTCCAATGGGCCTCTTTTTCCAGTGATGGCCAACGAGGTCATTTTTTGATACATATGCAGCTAGAGACAAGAGCTCCAGGGTACTGGTTAGTTCATATTGTTGTTCCACCTATAGGGTTGCAGATCTCTTTAACTCCTTGGATACTTACTCTGACTCCTCCATTGGGAGCTCTGTGATCCATCCAATAGCTGACTGTGAGGATTCATTTATGTGTTTCCTAGGCCCCGGCCTAGTCTCATAAGAGACAGCTATATCAGGGTCCTTTCAGCAAATCTTGCTAGTGTATGTAATGGTGTCATCATTTGGAGGCTGATTATGGGATGGATCCCTGGATATGGCAGTCTCGAGATAGTCCATCCTTTTGTCTCAGCTCCAAACTTTGTCTCTGTAACTCCTTCCATGGGTGATTGTTTCCAATTCTAAGAAGGGGCAAAGTTTCCACACTTTTGTCTTCGTTCTTCTTCAGTTTCATGTGTTTTGCAAATTGTATCTTATATCTCGGGTATACCAAATTTCTGGGCTAATATCCACTTATCAGTGAGTACATATCATTTGAGTTCTTTTGTTATTGGGTTACCTCACTCAGGATGATGCCTTCCAGGTCTAACCATTTGCCTAGGAATTTCATAAATTCATTCCTTTTAGTAGCTGAGTAGTACTCCATAGTGTAAATGTACCACATTTTTTGTATCCATTCCTCTGTTGAGTGGCATCTGGGTTCTTTAAAGGTTCTGACTATTATAAATAAGGCTGCTATGAACATAGTGGAACATGTGTCCTTCTTGGCAGTTGGAACATCATCTGGATATATGCCCAGAAGAGGTATTGCGGGATCCTACAGAAGTACTATGTCCAATTTTCTGAGGAACTGCCAGACTGATTTCCAGAGTGGTTATACAAGCTTGCAATCCCACCAACAATTGAGGAGTGTTCTTCTTTCTCCACATCCTCGACAGCATCTGCTGTCACCTGAATTTGTGATCTTAGCCATTCTGACTGGTGTGAGATGGAATCTCAGAGTTGTTTTAATTTTCATTTCTCTGATGATTAAGGATGCTGAACATTTTTTCAGGTGGTTCTCAGCCATTCGATACTCCTCAGGTGAGAATTCTTTGTTTAGCTCTGAGCCCCATTTTTTAATGGGGTTATTTGATTTTCTGGAGTCTGTCTTCTTGAGTTGTTTATATATATTGGATATTAGTCCCCTATTTGATTTAGGATAGGTAAAGATCTTTCGCAATCTGTAGGTGGCCTTTTTGTCTTATTGAAGGTGTCTTTTGCCTTACAGAAGCTTTGCAGTTTCATGAGGTACCATTTGTCAATTCTCGATCTTACAGCACAAGCCATTACTGTTCTATTCAGGAATTTTTCCCCTGTGCCCATATCTTCAAGACTTTTCCCCACTTTCTACTCTATAAGTTTCAGTGTCTCTGGTTTTATATGAAGTTCCTTGATCCACTTAGATTTGACCTTAGTGCAAGGAGATAGGAATGAATCAATTCCCATTCTTCTACATGTTAATAACCCGTTGTGCCAGCACCATTTGTTGAAAATGCTGTCTTTTTTCCACTTGATGGTTTTAGCTCCCTTGTCGAAGATCAAGTGACCATAGGAGTGTGGGTTCATTTCTGGGTCTTCAATTCTATTCCATTGGTCTAGTTGTCTGTCATTATGCCAGTACCATGCAGTTTTTATCACAATTGCTCTGTAGTAAAGCTCTGGTTAGGCATGGTGATTCCACCAGAGGTTCTTTTATCCTTGAGAAGAGTTTTTGCTATCCTATGTTTTTTTTTTTTTATTCCAGATGAATTTGCAGATTGCTCTTTCTAATTCATTGAAGAATTGAATTGGAATTTTGATGGGGATTGCATTGAATCTGTAGATTGCTTTTGGCAAGATAGCCATTTTTACAATGTTGATCCTGCCAATCCATGAGCATAGGAGATCTTTCCATCTTCTGAGATCTTCTTTAATTTCTTTTTTCAGAGTCTTGAAGTTCTTATCATACAGATCTTTTACTTCCTTAGTGAGAGTCATGCCAAGATATTTTATATTATTTGTGACTATTGAAAAGGCTGTTGTTTCCCTAATTTCTTTCTCAGCCTGTTTATTCTTTGTGTAGAGAAAGGCCATTGACTTGTTTGAGTTAATTTTATATCCAGCTACTTAACTGAAGCTGTTTATCAGGTTTAGAAGTCCTCGGTAGAATTTTTAGGGTCACTTATATATACTATCATATCATGTGCAAAAAGTGATATTTTGACTTCATCTTTACCAAATTGTATCCCCTTGATCACCTTTTGTTGTCGAATTGCTTTGGCTAAGAATTTAAGTACAATGTTGAATAGGTAGGGAGAAAGTGTTCAGCCTTGTCTAGTCCCTGAATTTGTGGGATTGCTTCAGGCTTCTCACCATTTAATTTGATGTTGGCTACTGGTTTGCTGTAGATTGCTTTTATCATGTTTAGGTATGGGCCTTGAATTCCTGATCTTTCCAAAACTTTTATCATGAATGGGTGTTGGATCTTGTCAAATGCTTTTTCTGCATCTGACGAGATGATCATGTGGTTTTTGTCTTTGAGTTTGTTTATATAATGGATTACATTGATGGATTTCCATATGTTAAACCATTCCTGCATCCCTGGAATAAAACCTACATGGTGTGGATGAATGATTGTTTTAATGTGTTCGTGGATTCGGTTAGCGATAATTTTATTGAGTATTTTTGAATCGATATTAATAAGGGAAATTGGTCTGAAGTACTCTATCTTTATTGTAACTTTCTGTGGTTCAGGTATCAGAGTAATTTTGGCTTCATAGAATGAGTTGGGTAGAGTACCTTCTACTTCTATTTTGTGGAATAGTTTGTGCAGAACTGGAATTAGATCTTCTTTGAATGTCTGATATAAATCTGCACTAAACCCATCTGGTTCTGGGCTTTTTTTGGCTGGGAGACTATTAATGACTGCTTCTATTTCTTTAGGTGATATGGAACTGTTTAGTTAGTTAATTTGATTCTGATTTAACTTTGGTACCTGGTATCTGTCTACAAATTTGTCCATTTCATCCAGGATTTCCAGTTTTGTTGAGTATAGCCTTTTGTAGAAGGATCTGATGGTGTTGGATTGCTTCAGAATCTGTTGTTATGTCTCCATTTTCATTTCTGATTTTGTTAATTAGGATGATGTCCCTGTGCCCTCTAGTGAGTGTACCTAAGGGTTTATCCATCTTGTTGATTTTTCTCAAAGAACCAGCTCCTTGTTTGGATTATTCTTTGAAAAGTTCTTCGCGTTTCCACTTGGTTGATTTTGCCCCTGAGTTTGATTATTTCCTGCCCCTGAGTTTGAATATTTCCTGCCATATACTCCTCCTGGGTGAATTTTCTTTCTTTTTTTCTAGAGCTTTTAGATGTGTTGTCAAGCTGCTAGTGTGTGCTCTCTCCAGTTTCTTTTTGGAGGCACTCAGAGCTATGAATTTCCCTCTTAGAAATGCATTCACTGTGTTTCATAGGTTTAGATATGTTGTGGCTTCATTTTCATTAAACTCTAAAAAGTCTTTAATTTCTTTCTTTATTCCTTCCTTGACCAAGGTATCATTGAGAAGAGTGTTGTTCAGTTTCCACTTGAATATCGGCTTTTCATTATTTATGTTGTTATTGAAGATCAGCCTTAGTCCATGGTGGTCTGATAGGATGCATGGGTCAATTTCAATATTTTTTGTATCTGTTGAGGCCTGTTTTGTCACCAATTATATGCTCAATTTTGGAAAAGGTACCGTGAGGTGCTGAGAAGAAGGTATGTCCTTTTGTTTTAGGATAAAATATTCTGTAGATATCTGTTAAGTCCATTTCTTTCATCACTTCTGTTAGTTTCACTGTGTCCCTGTTTAGTTTCTGTTTCCATGATCTGTCCATTGATGAAAGTGGTGTGTTGAAGTCTCCCACTATTATTGTGTGAGGTGCAATGTGTGCTTTGATCTTTATTAAAGTGTCTTTAACGAATGTGGCTGTCCTTGCATTTGGAGCATAGATATTCAGAATTGAGAGTTCCTCTTGGAGGATTTTACCTTTGATGTGTATGAAGTGTCTCTCCTTGTCTTTTTTGTTAACTTTGGGTTGGAAGTCGATTTTATTCGATATTAGAATGGCTGCTCCAGCTTGTTTCTTCAGACCATTTGCTTGGAAAATTGTTTTCCAGCCTTTCACTCTGAGATAGTGTCTGTCTTTTTCCCTGAGATGGGTTTCCTGTAAGCAGCAGAATGTTGGGTCCTGTTTGTATAGGCAGTCTGTTAGTCTATGTCTTTTTATTGGGGAGTTGAGTCCATTGATATTAAGAGATATTAAGCAAAAGTAATTCTTGCTTCCTTTTATTTTTGTTGTTAGGGTTGGCAGTCTGTTTTTGTGGCTGTCTTCTTTTAAGTTTGTTGAAGGATTACTTTCTTGCTTTTTCTAGGACATGGTTTCTGTCCTTGTATTTTTTTTTCTGTTATTATCCTTTGAAGGGCTGGATTCTTGGAAAGATAATGTATAAATTTGGTTTTGTCATGGAATACTTTGGTTTCTTCATCTATGGTAATTGAGAGTTTGGCCGGATATAGTAGCCTGGGCTGGCATTTGTGTTCTCTTAGTGTCTGTATAACATCTGTCCAGGCTCTTCTGGCTCTCATAGTCTCTGGTGAAAAGTCTGGTGTAATTCTGATAGGCCTTCCTTTATATGTTACTTGACCTTTCTCCCTTACTGCTTTTAATATTCTCTCTTTATTTAGTGCATTTGTTGTTCTGATTATTATGTGTCGGGAGGAATTTCTTTTCTGGTCCAGTCTATTTGGAGTTCTGTAGGCTTCTTGTATGTTCATGGGCATGCCATTCTTTAGGTTTGGGAAGTTTTCTTCTATAATTTTGTTGAAGATATTTGCCGGCCCTTTGAGTTGAAAATCTTCATTCTCATCAACTCCTATTATCCGTAGGTTTGGTCTTCTCATTGTGTCCTGGATTTCCTGGATGTTTTGAGTTAGGATCTTTTTGCGTTTTGTATTATCTTTGATTGTTGTGCCGATGTTCTCTATGGAATCTTCTGCACCTGAGATTCTCTCTTCCATCTCTTGTATTCTGTTGCTGATGCTCGCATCTATGGTTCCAGATTTCTTTCCTTGGGTTTCTATCTCCAGCGTTGCCTCACTTTGGGTTTTCTTTATTGTGTCTACTTCCCTTTTTAGGTCTAGTATGGTTTTGTTCATTTCCATCACCTGTTTGGATGTGTTTTCCTGTTTTTCTATAAGGACTTCTACATGTTTGGTTGTGTTTTCCTGTTTTTCTTAAGGACTTGTAACTCTTTAGCAGTGTTCTCCTGTATTTCTTTAAGTGAGTTATTAAAGTCCTTCTTGATGTCCTCTACCATCATCATGAGATATGCTTTTAAATCCGGGTCTAGCTTTTCAGTTGTCTTGGGGTGCCCAGGACTAGGTGAGGTGGGAGTGCTGCTTTCTGATGATGGTGAGTGGTCTTGATTTCTGTTAGTAGGATTCTTACTTTTGCCTCTCGCTATCTGGTAATCTCTGAAGCTAGCTGTTATAGTTGTCTCTGGTTAGAGCTTGTTCCTCAGGTGATTCTGTTATGCTCTATCAGCAGACCTGGGAGACTAGCTCTATCCTTAGTTTCAGTGGTCAGAGTACTCTCTGCAGGCAAGCTCTCCTCTTGCAGGGAAGGTGCCCAGATATCTGGTGTTTGAACTTGCCTCCTGGCAGAAGATGTGTTCCATTTACCATAGGTTTTAAGATCCCGTGGAGGGTCCTGTGTGGGTCCTTGTGGGTGTCCGGAGACTCCCCGGGCCAGGGACCAAGGTGCTGCAGTGGGCTGTAAGGGACTTGAGCCCTGGATCAGGCTGGATTATCTGCTTCCTTAATTAATGCAGTCTCAGGTCCCACGCGATTGGATTGGAGAAGGCGCTGTGTTCCACTCACCCGAGGTTTTAGGATCCCGTGGTGGATCCTGTGTGGGTCCTTGCAGGACCTGAGTTTCTCTCTTCCATCTTTTGTATTCTGTTGCTGATGCTCGCATCTATGGTTCCAGATTTCTTTCCAAGTGTTTCTATCTCCAGTGTTGCCTCAGTTTGGGTTTTCTTTATTGTGTCTACCTTCCCTTTTAATCTTGGATGGTTTTATTCAATTCCATCACCTGTTTGGTCATGTTTTCCTGCAATTCTTTAATGGATTTTTGTGTTTCCTCTTTAAGCTCTTCTACCTGTTTAGCTGTGTTCGCCTGTATTTCTTTAAGTGAGTTATTAAAGTCCTTCTTGATGTCCTCTACTATCATCATGATATATGTTTTTAAATCCGGGTCTAGCTTTTTGGGTCTGTTGGGGTGCCCAGGAGTAGGTGGGGTGGGAGTTTTGCATTCTGATGATGGTGAGTGGTCTTGATTTCTGTTAGTAGGATTCTTATGTTTTCCTTTCGCCATCTGGTAATCTCTGGAGCTACTTGTTATAGTTGTCTCTGGTTAGAGCTTCTTCCTCAGGTGATTATGTTAGCCTCTATCAGCAGACCTGGGAGACTAGATCTCTCCTTAGTTTCAGTGGTCAGAGTACTCTGCAGGCAAGCTCTCCTCTTGCAAGGAAGGTGCCCAGATATCTGGTGTTCGAACCTGCCTCCTGGCAGAAGTTGTGTTCCACTCACCAGAGGTCTTAAGATCCCCTGGGGGATCCTGTGGGGGTCCTTGTGGGTGTCCGGAAACTCTGCAGGCAAGGAACCCTGGTGCTGGCGTGGACCAAAAGGGACTTGTGACCCTGATAAGGCTGGTTTATCTGCTTCCCTAATTAATGCAGTCTCAGGTCCAGCATGATTGGATTGGAGCAGACACTGTGTTCCACTCACCAGAGGTCTTAAGATCCCATGGGGGATACTGTGGGGGTCCTTGCAGGTGTCCGGAGACTCCACGGGCCATATATTTTCTTTATTTACATTTATATCCCATTTCCTAGTTTCCTCTCGAAATTCCCCTATCTCCTCCCCCCTCTACTTTTTAAGTAGTTTATTCATTTTATCTTTAAAGTTCTCTATCATCTTTATAAGTTGGTTTATGGTCATTTTCTTGTGCTTTAGTTATGCTAGAATATCTAGGGCTTGCTGTAGGACAGTTGTTCCCCAAAGGTTCATATTGCCATGGGTTTTGTCAATTGTGTTCTTTGGAGGACTTTTAGCCATCTGGATGGCTTTGATCCCAGGATGTTGCTGTTGTGGTAAGTATTAGGAGGAAGGATAGCCTCCATGGTTTAGGTATGGTAGGCCTCTGATGAGTACTTTTGGATTGTATGGTTATGGATATGAAGGTCCACATATCCACTGAAGATGGGCAGAGAGGTGGCAGGAGAATGGATGTCCACCTGGGCTAGCAAGCTGGGAAGATGGGTAGCAAAATAGAAGCTTACCTGTCTGGTTCAGATGCAACAGGTATGGTGAAGGTTGGAGGAGAGATAATGACGGAATTAACTTGCTCACTTCTTTATTCTGGTAAGTTTTATCTACTTTCTATGTCCATTGTTAATTATTTTATTAAAATTGGTCCAATTATGGCTTTTCACTTACAGTTGCTATTTCTTATTTTTGTAAACAGTTAATGATCTCCTCACTAACTGGTACTTCTGCAGTTAGAAGCCTCTCTAACCAAGAGTGAGAGAAGCACTAGTCTAAGATTATCGTCATGCATATTTAGAAGGCAGTTTCACAACATGATCATTTAGAAGGAAAACTTTCCTTTAGGGACTATGACTTCCCTCACTAAAGTCTTTGACCTTGTTTATAGGACCAGGCATAAAATCTTGGTTGGCATGTAAAGAGTCCTGTACAATTGCAATAGTGGTTCGATCGTGTCAGGCAGGTGAGTATTGTTACATGCAGAGTTTAGCATAGAGTAAAACCATTGATGTTTATCCATTTTTCCTATCCATACCACCTTCTTCACAGTGTGAAACTTACTTCTTGGTTGAAAGCTGATGTCTCTATCCTGTAAAAACTTTGTGGTATCTTCAACAAGAGGGTCTCACATCTTGAGTGCTAAAGAACCTTGCTCCTGGACAGAATGTTTCAAATTAGGGGAAAATACTTCATTACAGTTATTGCTTTTGTTGGATGATAATGATGTTATTAATAGAAAAAGGAAAGGTAGAAAGGGAATAAAGAAAGGATGTGGAGAATATCCGTGGTTTGTTTAAGATACTTAGTCAATTATTAGTACATATAGCAATATCAATGTTATGTGCTTCACAAGGTTCTAGAATAGAAGTCAGCAAACTGTGGTCAGTGAATCCAATAGAGCTACTAGTATGTTTATAAAGTTACAGGAGAACAAACTTCAATGCTCTTTTTCATTCACTACAATCTATGAGAGATCTTAGAAGTGCAGAAAAGAAATGAGAAAATCATGTAATCATACTATCCCAATTAGTTCCCAAAGGCTTTAGCTCTCATTTTCATCAACTTAGGGATTTCACTCCTCGCCACAAATTTTAGAGGAACTTGTACATATAAGCATACTATACACATTATACTATTATGCAATGTGACCAGTTTATCAGATCCCTCTAATTGTTCTCTCTCTCTCTCTCTCTCTCTCTCTCTCTCAGTTTCTCTCAATTATCATTCCTCTCCCTTCTTCCCTTTCTCTAAAAAGGAGAGGGAAGATCGGAGTAGCTGTTTAAACATCAGAAAAGAAAAGTCATGTGAAAACCAATGAAACATTTTCAAGTAGCTATATTACAAAAGCAAAAAATTAAACAGATAAAATTAGTAGTAGTAGTAGGTTTAATTCAATATATCTAAAATTTCCATTATTTTAACATGTGATATATATTAAAATATTAATAGAGTATCTTTATATATTCTATTTTCCATTCTCCATCTTAATATCAGAGTTAATTTAGGCACCTACAGCTCATTGCAACTTGCACTAGTTCCATTTCGAATGTGTTTTTTTTCTGTAGGTGGCTTTTTCTTTTTTGGGGGGGGGTATTTATTTCATTTACATTTCCAATGCTATCCCAAAAGTCCCCCACACCCTTCCCTACCCACTCCCCCACCCACCCACTCCTACTTCTTGGCCCTGGCGTTCCCCTGTACTGAGGCATAAAAAGCGTCCACGACCAATGGGCCTCTCTTTCCACTGATGGTCGACTAGGCCATCTTCTGATACATATGCAGCTAGAGACATGAGCTCCGGGGGTTACTGTTTAGTACATATTGTTGTTCCACCTATAGGGTTGCAAAAGAACTCACACTTCAAAGGTGTTAATGCCTATTAGCGTATTGCTGCATCGTAATGGACTAGACATCATAAGTTCAAAGCCTATGACAAATCTGAATCTAAGGCCTACACTGTTTTTGAAATCATCATTATTGCTCAAGCCCCGTAATTTTCACAGTAACATTCAATGCTTTTTCTTGTATAAAAATCTTTCAATAATATTGCTATGGAAGAGAAAGTTCATGAAGGTTCAAAAACAGAATTTTATCCTAGTGGACAGATGATGGAGAATATTCTCAACATGCAATGCGCATAAGACATTTTTTTAAACTTTCATGTACTTCTCCATGTCTTGTATAATTATGTCTTCTCTCCACAAAACTATTCCTCGAGCATGACACCAGGGGGGAATCAACTTCAAACACAGCTTTGGTCTCAGTCATTACCCTACTTACCTGCTGGCACACCATTTCTATCTAATAGCACTCTTTTCTTTGTTTGGTAATCATTCATTTGTGTCTAGGTTTCTACTTGTATATCATCCTTGTTCAGTTAATTGGCTCTGAGATGTTGAGTCAAATTTTCCATAGTTCTTAAATATATATGCTTAACAAAAGAAGTTCTCTTTGTTTTCTTCTACCCAGGTAGGATAAATCACACATGTTGCAAGAATACCATGACAATGCAATCTCAAAATCTTGCCATTCAAGCACTATTACTCCTGCATTCAGATAGACAACAAAAGTCAAAGACGACATTATTTTGTCCTGCACACTATTGATGCCTAGCATACACACATTAAAAAAAAAAAACAAAATAAAGCTCAGATTCAACATATTTATTGAAAAGAAAAAAAAAAAGGAGGAAAGAAAGAAAAGGAAAGGAAAGGAAAGGGAAGGGAAGGGAAGGGAAGGGAAGGGAAGGGAAGGGAAGGGAAGGGAAGGAAAGGAAAGGAAAGGAAAGGAAAGGAAAGGAAAGGAAAGGAAAGGAAAGGAAAGGAAAGGAAAAGGTAGATAATGAAAGAGGAAACCAGCCAGGATTTCTGTATCCTGGTGTTTTCCTCATCCCTATGCAGTAAACTAAAAAGGCTTGTCCAAGTCATGCTAGATTTTTAGAAAGAAGTACCTTGCAAAAGTTTACTGAAAATAAGAATATTTTTCTTGTATTTTAAAAAGAAATTATTATTTTTTCTTTTTTTTTAGATATTTTCTATATTTACGTTTCAAATGGTATCCCCTTTCCTCATTCCCCCTCCAAAATCCCACTATCCCACCCCCCCTCCAGCTCATCAACCAACTCACTCCTGTTTCCTGGCCCTGGCATTCCCCTATACTGGGGCATAGAACCTTCACAGGACCAAGATCCTCTTCTCTCATTGATGACTGACTAGGCCATCCTCTGCTACATATGCAGCTAGAGCCATGAGTCCCACCATGTGTTTTCTTTGGTTGGTGGTTTAGTCCCAGGGAGCTCTGGAAATACTGGTTAGTCCATAAACAGAAATTAATAACAATATTTTGAGCAAAGACTGAAGGAGTGCAGTTATCCCCACCACTACTGTTTTAAGGTAGCAGGAAATAAAAGAAGTCTTTAAATGCCAACTAATATTTAAATTTAGAATTAAAGGGAACACAAGAGCAGTCAAACAAAAAGAGGGTTAACTGCAACAAAATGAGTGTATGGAGTTTGAAAGTGGCATGCATATCTGAAGAATGGAATTTGCAATTCAATGTCAGCCACATAGCTTTTGTTGAAGAAAAAAAAAATAGAAAGGAAAACAGCAGCGTCTAGAGGGAAATCAGAGGCTCTTTATGCTTTATCGTTTGTGTACAATAAAATATATTGGGAAGAAAAATTGATCCTGGTTCATTTTCTCATTTGGGTCTTATTCACCTACCCTCAGCTTCCTGGCTGAGGCCGGCATCATCCATGTTTATGTGAAATGGCCTGATGCTCTCCTCTTGCCTTTCAATAATTATAGGTCTCCCCAGGAATGTGTCTTTATAGAGGGATTTTATAAAGGTTTTAAAGATTTTTATTATGAAGGATTCAGGACTTCTACAATTATTAGTTTTAAAAGGTACTTTGTAGCCATTGCTAGCGGATAACTATTGATTCTTTTACAAAGGGGATGCTTACTCCTGCACACCTACCTAAGTGCTGTGCCTCAGCATCTTTTAAACTGAAGTAATAAGATTGAGAAGCACAACCATCATTTTTCTTGTTTAGGGGACTTTTAGCCCCATTGATGGTTACAGAATAAACTATAGGCTTATGGACAATAGTAGTCACAATTTTTACATTGGTTTTAACAGACACATGGAAGGCTGCAGTGAACTGCATATTGTGAAAGTTGCTCAAGAATTAATTGCCAAACTTGTTAAATAGACAACCCCCTGAACATCTTTGACTCAACCTTAACGTGGCCACCATATCCTTGACAGACACCATAAAACAGCTTCCAAAAGCGTTTCTCCTATTTCTTCCCTTCAGTGTTTCTCCTATCTGCCTATGGGAAGATTCCAAATGCATCATGTGGCATACAGGCTCTTGGTATACTGTATTGTTTAATGCAAGACAAGAGTTTTAGATCCAAGCAGATATGATTTTAAAAAAGCACTTAACCTCTAGAACATTGTCTACTAAAAGGGGTACACTGATAAATGAAAATAGATGTGAAAGGCTAGGCACAGTAGCTGTAATACCAGTGATATTCCATGAAAAAGAGCCTGTGTTTCCTTAGATGATATGACTTGGAAACAGAGTACATTAGTCAGTTCCTCTAGAGGAACAGAGTGATGCTGTAAATATGTGTTGCAATGGTTTGCATAGTGTGGTCTGGATAATCTAACAATGGCTATCTTCACAATGAAAACATTGAGAAGCAGCAGCTGTTCAGTTCACAAGCCTGGATGCCTCAGCAGTGTTTATCTTGAGTAGAAGGTCTGGAGGACTCCTGGAGAGACCATGGTCTGCAGAACACATTGTAAACCCGAGGAAACAGCTGGGATTTAGTGTGAACAGTGGATGGCAGTTTCAGCAGTAAGAGTGGTGGCAGGAAAAGAGGAAAGGAAGACACAGGCAGAACTTGGAATCAAGCAGGGAAAAAGCAATGTGCTATCCCCTCAGATTACTGCACATGTGTGGTACTATCAGAAGGTGATGCCTACATTTCAATTAGGCCTTCTATTGTCATTTAACCTCATCCAAAAAGACCTCTCAATGCTTCCAGGGAATAACCACCAACCAAAGAGTATACACAGAGTGACCCATCATGGGTGGAAGCCCTTGGTCCCTTGGAGGCTTGATGAGCCAGCTTAGGGAAATGTCTCCTGTACCTGTGCATACCAGGGTATTTCATACTTTCTTTTCTACAAGATTTTGCAAAGAACTCTTAAAGATTATGATAAGAATGCCGAAGTGCACCTCTTTAAAATTGATGGCTTCTGGCAGGGGTGCAAGTAGAGAAGGACTTCATTTTCTATAAGAGGCTGGCCACTGGGAGCGTGAGCATGCTGGAGCATGTGAGTAATCAGGCAAGAAAAATTGGACTTGTTTAGTTTATGCTGTTGTTGTTGTTGTTGTTGTTGTTGTTTTGTTTTGTTTTGTTTTGTTTTGTCTTTTTTGGGAGGTGAGGGGGTCCAAAGGGATGAGGTAGCCTAGAAGGATTATGAATAAATGTGATCAGAATTCATGATGTGAAATTCCCAAATATTCAATACAAATATTATGTAAAGAAGAAAAGAAAATGGAGGAAAAGAAAAGAAAATGAAAGAAAAGGAAAAAAAGAGAAAAGATAGAAAGAAAGTCCTTTGCAATGGTGACCAGAGGCATATCTCTCTGTTCATTCGAGATCCAGCTGTGTTAGCAATCATGACCATCATACCACATAAAAGACAGTGAGTGATATATGGACTAGGTATTAATATTCTCAGGCTTTAGTTTTCATTCAAAAAGACCTTTCATGATAAGATAACCTGGAATATCAGGATAAAATATGGCATTGAATTTAAATAGTTAAGTAAATATCTGGCCTAAAAATAACTACCCCCAAGTACCAAAAATTATTGTTGTAATGTCCTTCATTTATTAGCAGAACAACAGAAACCATCATTATATTGCATGTAATACTTACAGAGTTGGCTCTGAGGTACACTGTTGCCAGGCTTCGAAGCTTTTTGGTCAATGGCTTTATTTAAGTAAGGATTATTTTATCCTGACATCAAAGCATCATCTTTCAACCCTCATCAGAGAAGCTTATTTGTAGAAGATGGTAATCAACACAGAGATTCAGAATGGGCCAAAGTACAGAGAGTGACGGACTTTGGAACACCCTGATCTACATGGTATAACTGGGGATCTGTAGTCTAACCCAACAATGGGCATCTGTGAGTGAGAAGTCCAAGAATCTTGTAGGTGCTCTGTCCAAAGAGGCTAGTTGTTTAAGCTGGTCTTCTGTAGAAGTAGCTTCCATCAGATGTACTAGAAAATAAGTAAAAGCAATCGGGCAAGAGTGAATCTTCCATATTCCAATGTCTTTATGTAGGCCTCAAGCAGAAGGTGTGGCCAGATTAAAGGTATGTACTACCACACCTGGATCTGGGACTTGCTTTGTTCCAGGCTGACTTTGAAATCAGAGATCTCCCTGCCTCAGTCTCCTGGGATTAAAGGCACATACTACCTTGCCTGGGCCTAAGCTTTCATGGCCACTATGCCTCAAGATCTTCTTGCCAAGTTCCAGGTCGGAAACTTGTGTCTTCTGATCGATATCTGGATCACAGGTGTGCCCTCTAATTCTGGATTTTATTCATTCCAGACATAGTCAAGTTGACAACCAGGGATAGCCATTACAATCCACCCCTTGTCAACATGATATAAATAATATTCCATGTCAAAATGAAACAATAGCCAGGTCATAAATATGCCTAACAAGATGCAACTTTTCTTCATACAGTCATAAAAACATTTGAAATTAGAATAGGCCAAAGTCTCTTGGTAAAATTCTTTTAGTATCTCAACTTAAATACCAAATGATGTTAAAGAAATTGGGAAAAAGCATAAAATATTTATACAAATATGTTCTTAACAAAATAGAACAGAAACATTCATATTACTTTATAATCATTGTTTATGCAACTAGGCACATGACCTTCAATAGTATTTATACCTATTCCTTTACTACTCATTCTATAATTCCTCCACCTTCTGCAAACACCTCAGCAGGTCTTAGCTCTTTTCCAGGAGGAGTGACCCATACCTTCATTCCTCATGGGTCTGTGCCCTTCGTCATTCTGCTTGAATTAGACTGCTGTAGTTTCCCATTGACTTTAATCACAGGACATGGTAGTACTAAGAGATGCCCTATAGGATCTCCTGCACTCCTGATATAATCTTTCTTACCTCCATTGTGAAGATGCAATCCAATTTCCCCATGGTAATCTGGATTTATCACCCCTCCTATCACTGTTATTCATTTAGCCTGTTGGTTTAAGGGCATTAGAAACCCAAATGAACAGGGGGAAATCTGATATTCCAGTTCAATGTAATGTTTGTTGTTGCTTCTAGTAGGACTACTTTCCCTCTGGGGCCAAAGCTTCAAGGCCAGCACAACCTAGGATTGTGAGGACAAGAAATACAAACTTTCGTAGAGGATTATTAGTAGTCCTTCTATCAAAAAGGAAATCAGTGTTTATCAAAGGACTGGGTATCTAAACTGCCTACCAGGGCAGACTCCATGCCAACTAGCAGTTGGACAATACAAAATCGGCTCCTTGTTGGTTTTTGTTTGTTTGGTTGGTTGGTTGGTTTTGTGTGTGTGTGTGTGTGTGTGTGTGTGGTGTTCATAGTTTTGTATCTTCATTTATTTATTTTTTTGTTGTTGTTTGCTTGCTTCAATTTTTACTTTTGTTTTGTTTGAAAAAGAAGATATGAACTTTGGTGAGATATTATCTGGAGAGAATCTGGGAAGAAACTGAATTTATAATGCATTAAATAAATTTACTTAGAAAAACATGAAGACATCAATATGAAACATCATTCTATATCATTCATACATATTGATAAAATGTTACTTAAATTTAAAAATACTTTACTACTGTGTTTCAAATAGAATTCTGTCTGACAAAAGTATAATGCTAAATAGAACAGTCCTTGATCATAGAAAGTTCATCAAGACAAATATTTACAGAGTGAGAATATAAATATATATGCATGAAAATGACTGCTCAATGTGCTCAGAAGTATAAATGAAGTCTGTTTATATTAAGGGAGTCTAGCTGCAAAGAAATCTTGGCAATTTGAGCTGAAAGGTAAAGTGCTAGTCCACAGGACAAAATTCTTAAAATATGACAAACTCAAGCCATCTTGAGGATGGGCAGAAACATAGTGGAAGGGGATGCCATAGGATTGAAAAAGATATAGGAGCTTAGCCTTGGGTCCAGTTTAATTATAACAAAATTTTAAGCAGCAGAGAGGTATGGGTCAGAGAATACTTTAGAAAGATGAATTTGAAATAAAGAAAAAGAGGAGGGACCAAATAGAGATATGAAGCAAGTAAGAAGGCTAATGAAATAATCCGTGCAACCAAGTGACTAATAGAACTAAGAGGCTTATAGTACTTATTAAATGAAGACTCCAGATGTGAGAAAGGCTGTTGCTGTGCTAAGAGAGTAAACAGATATACAACTACTAAAGTTCAGGAAACATCATACCTTTTCTTAAATATTCCTATGTATTGACCTGTAAACCCAGCAAGTGTTTTTATATCTACATAAGAAAAAATTATGTCATGGAAAGCAAATTTGCTTAGCAAAGCAGGCCAAATAATTTACTTATGGCCAGACATTAGGTTTTAGGTCTGAGGTTAGAATTCATGACTGGTTTGAACCACACTGCTCTCCTTTCCCATGCTTTTTCAAATGGCAGAAAGCACCAGACCCTTTCATTCTGTCTGGTGAGATGAGACAAGAGGATGAAATGAATAGAGAAAAGGGGTGGAAAAGAAAGTCTTGCCAATAAATAGAAAGACTGCACTATGAGAAATCCTGTGTACTATAAGATGAAATGTAGGGCTGTGGACAAAGCCAAAGCCTTCACAGTGCATTGCCAGTAGGCAAAAGATGGATATACAAACCTGATAAATATACAAGCCTGATTTTGTTCCAATGGCTCACATTATTTTTATTTTTATTTATTTATTTATTTTTGTTTTGTTTTCTTTTGAGACAAGATTTAACTATGAACCAAACTAGCTTCAAACACTTCCTGACTCCCTATTGCTCTCTCTGATACATCTTTTAAATGTACTTTTCTTCTACTCTTTGGTTATAGTTAATGTTTCATAAGTAATTACTCTGTCAAGAACTATGATAAAACTTTATGGTCATTTTCTTACTTAATTTGTAAAATGGCTTTATGAGATAGGTAATAATGGGCTCACCATTATTAATACCACGATTATTGTTATTCCCATATTAGCATGAAACTAAAGCTCAGGGAAATGAACAAAATGTCCAGACTGGTTTCTCATTCAAGATAACCCGTGGTTAGTTATAGGTACGAAATGAAATTCTGAGCCTACATGCCTCCACAAATAATCAGTTAATTTTGATGTAATGCATCATATTTCATCTCTGAGTTTTTCGTATTCAAGAAAAAAAAATTTTGGCTATTTTTAAATTGATTTATGTAAGCTCTAAAACATTTTTTCAAAAATATTATCATCTAACTCTCATATATTCATGAGAAACACAGTCATTTTGTCTCCTAAAACTTTTTTTGGTATAAAAATATATAAATGTAATACACCCTATAAACAAAATGAAAGAGAAAAAGCACATGATCATCTCACTAGATGCTTAGAAACACTTTGACAAAATTCAGCATTCTTCAGGATAAATGTCTTGGAGAGATCAAGAGTAAAAGAGACATACCTAAACATAATAAAGATACTTTATAGCAAGCTGGTAGGCAACATTTAATTAAGTGGAAAGGAAGTTAAATCAATTTCCCTAAAATCAGGAACAAGAAAAGGCTATTCGTTCTCCACATTTATTCAATATAATACTTGAAGTTCTAGGGGGAGCGATAAGGTAATGAAAAGAGATGAAGGGGATACAGATTGGAAAAGAAGAATTCAAATCATCATTACTTGCAGGTGATGTAAAAGCATAAAAAAGGAACCCAAAAAAATTTACCAGGAAACTTCAACAGTTGATAAATTGGGCACAAGATGAAATTCTGATCCCTCTCCCTCTCCCTCTCCCTCTCCCTCTCCCTCTCTACCTCTCCCTCTCCCTCTCCCTCTCTACCTCTCCCTCTCCCTCTCCCCGCCCTCTCCCTCTCCCTCTCCCCCCCCCTCACATACACACACACACACACAAATGCAGTAGTCACCAAATACACTGAGAAAGAAATTATGGAAACAACATCATTCCCAATCATGAAAAACAACATAAAGTATCTTGATGTAACTATAACCAAGCAGGTGAAAGACCTATATGAGAAGACATTCAAGTCTTTGCAGATGAAAATTGAAGAAGATATCAGAAAATAGAAACATTTCCCACACTCTTGGATCAGATGGATTAACATAGTAAAATTTGTTATCCTATCAAATGCAAGCTCAGGTTCAACTCAATAACATCAAAATTCCAACATAGTTCTTTACAGACCTTGAAATAACACTATTCAACTTCATAAGGAAAAACAAAAACCAGGGTAGGTAAAGCAATCCTACAGAATAAAAGAACTTTTGGAGGTATCACTATCTTTTATGTCAAACTATACTTTAGAACAACGATAATAAACCCATTTCATATTTGCATAAAAACCCACAAGTTTATCAGTGGAATCAAATCAAAGATGCAGACATAAATGGACACACTTATAGACACATGATTTTGATAGAGATGCCAGAAATATAAAATGGGGAGAAAACATCTTCAACAAATGATGCTGGTCTAACTGGATATAAATATGTAGAAGAATACAACTAGTCACATATCTATCACCCTGTACAAAACTAAGGGCCAAGGGAATCAAAGACCTCAACACAAAACCAGATATACTGAACCTGATGTAAAAAAAAGTAGGGGATATTCTCGAATGCATTGGCACAGGAGACAACTTCATGAACAAAATGCAAATAGCATACACACTAAGATAAACTATAAATAAATGGAAGTTTATGAAACTGAAAATCTTCTGTAAGGAAAGAACACTTTCAATAACATAAAACAACAGCTCACAAAATGGGAAAATATTTTTACCAATTCTATACCTGACAGAATTCTAATATCTAAAATATACAAAAAACACAAAAAACTGTATATCATGAAATCAACCCATTTGTAAAATGGGGTACAGATCTAAACAGAGAATTTCCCACATAAGAATCTCAAATGAAAGAAACACATAAAGATATGTCCAACATCCTAAGCCATCAGAGAAATGTAAATCAGAACAACTCTGAGACTTTGTCTTACCCTTGTCAGAATAGCTATGATGGAAAACAGAAGTGGGAGCTCAGGCTGGTGAGGAGGTGGAGCCAAAGGAGTACTCCTCCACTGCTGGTGGGACTAGTAACCTGTACAACCACTTTTGCAATGCATCATGATTTTTTTTCAGAACATTGGAAAGTGATCTACCTCAAGACCCAGTTATACCACTCCTGGGCATATTCCAACAGAATATTCCAACCTATTCCACTGATAATTGCTTAACTAGGCTTATAGAAGCTCTATTCATAATAGTCAGAAACTGAAAACAGCAGAGTTGTCCCTCAACCAAAGAACTGAAAAAGAAATTGTGTAGCATTTACACAGTAGAGTATTGTGGGTCTCCCTTCTCCTCAGGGGTCATTGGCCACCAGGCCAAAAGGATGAAGAGAGCTGAAGCGGTGGGCAGGGTTCAGATTACTGTATGACAGAAGAACTTCTGGAGTCAGGTTCTGTGAAACAGCTCTTCTTTATTGTTCCAGTGGTAGGGTGTATACGGGCTCCTAGGGGTATAAATGGAAAGGGCTGATTGGATATAACACAGTACATAATCATCAAACAGGCAGTAAGGATTAATTGCTCATAACACAGCACCTAATTATCATGTGGATGGGAAGCTAGAGGGGACATTGTTTGCTGAGTCTTGTAGCACTTGGAAACAGCTCTGCTGAAAGTCATTTTTCAAATAAGGTCAGGCATCCATGCTCAGAGATACTCTCTACATAAGGTTATTTATAAAATGGTGAAATTGAGAAAGTGAGTCTTCAATTTTATGCCAAGCTCAGAGAGATACCTAGACATGATGGAGTATGACTTTAATAGCAGGGTTCTCCAAGAGAATAGTGCATGGCTCTTAAAAACAATGACATCATGAAATTTGAAGGTAAATGGATGGGGCTAGAAAAAAAAATCAACCTGAACGAGTTAACCTAGACTCAGAAAGGCAAACATGGTATGCACTTACTTAAACGTGGATATTAGCTGTAAAGTAAAGACAATGATGCTACAGTTAAAAGAGGTTAAGCCAAAAGGGCTTAAGTGGAGGACATAAAAATCCCCAGAGGATGGTAAAAAAGAATAGCATTTCACAGGTGAATTGTCGTTGAGTGAGTTTGGAAAAGGAGGGATCATATGGAAGGGTGGAAGAAATTACTGGGATCAGTGGTATTTCAGGGATGAGAAAGCAACCAGTGTAATAGAAATGTATGTGGTTATACAAGAGTAACCCTAGAAAGGCATCTAGAAATGGGGAACATGGGATGTGCACTGCCCATCTTTTGAAACCCTGAATGGCCTTCAAGTTGAAGGACTGGGACACCAACCCAGCCACAAAACTTTCAACTTATAGATTGCCCTGCTTGCAGAGTGTGTTGGAACTGAAGCCTAGAAGTATCTTTATCAAAGAGACCAGAGGGACTTCACCCAGCAAATGATGGGAGAAGTTGCATAGTCCCACATCCAACTATTAGGCAGAATTCAGGAAATCCAGTAGAGGAGCACGTAGAAGGATTGAAGGAACCAGAGTGGTCAGGAACACACCAGGAGAATATGGTCCACAAAATCAACCGACAGAGACTCATGGGAACTCGCAGACATTAGCAAGCCTGGAGAGGTCTGATGCAGGGCTTCTGCATATATGTTATGACTGAGTAGCTTAGTGTTCTTGTGGAAATCCTAACTGTGAGAGCAGGAGATGTTTCTATTCTTTCACTTGCGTGTGGAACCCTATTTTCTCCTACTGGGTTGCCTTGTCTAGACTCGATGTGATGGTATGTACCAGGTCTTACTGAAGCTTGTATTGCTGTATCTGGTTGATGTTCCTGGAAGTTCTGTTCTTTTCTGAGGGGAGGAGTAATGGAGATGCATCTGAAGGAGAGGGGAGACAGGTTATAGGGAAGGCTGAGGGGAGGGCTGGAAGGGGAATCAGGTTTGGGATGTAACATGAGAAAAGAATAAAAATAAATAAAAGAAACTCCTGTTGTAAATGAAATGTAACTATTGGTAAATATAGAAAGAGTCTAAGTGAAAAAGAGAAGTATATTTCTTGTAAGGACAAGCTTACTGTTCTTTTTTTCAAAGACCACTTTTGCAAATTATGTGATTGTGAGTGTACAAGTGGCAGTGTATGTATATGTGTGCATGCATGTATTTGTGTGTGTGTCTCTGTGTGTGTCTGTGTGTCTGTGTAGGTATGTATGTCTATGTGCAAGTTTATGTATTTGAGTGTAGTTTATATGCATTGTATGTTTTATCTGTGTATATCTTGCCAGGATTGGTGAAGGCAATTGCTAGTTTATGTATGTTGTAGAAACTTACTAAAAACAGATGGAGCTTATACTGTAATACTGCTTTTAATGTTTTTCCCTGAATGTAGACTGAACATTCTTTGGTAATTGTACAGAAGAAAACATTCCATCTTTGGAGTAGCTGTGGAATATTCAATGTATGGATACACTTTCACTCATTTAATTCACTTTTGGAGGCAAAGATACAGAATATCTTTGCTCATATGTGGCAAAAAGTATTTATGGGTTGTTTTTAACTGTGAAATTGCTGAGTAAGTTGTACATATTTTATCTTAACTAGGCCAACCGATCTCATCCTCAGTGCATTCATCTCTCGGTAGTTAATGATGATAGTTTAGTTCTTAATCTCAGGCAAAACAAATGATATTTTGATGTTATTTTCCTTCTCTTTCCTTTAATTATGAGAGAATGTGCTAAAATTGCACTTGTGTATTTCTTTAGCTGTTTCTATCTCTGCATAGATGAATTTTCTGTGAAATACATTTGATATTCTGTTAAGTTTTTAATTTGTCATTAGGCTTTTGGGTTTTACATGCTTTTCCATAAGAACTTTAGTTATCAGTCCTCTATACCTCATATTTATATTTCTCCTTTTATTTTTTTACTTTGGATATGATTCTAAATATTCTGTAGAAATATTTATCTTACTTCTATGCATAATAATCCATATTTGGATAATTTCTGATATCATAAAATATCAAATGATCTTGCCAATCAAATATATTTTATTTTCAATTAAATTTTATGCATCTATTTAATTGTTCAGTCATTCATTCATTTGTATTGTGGATTTATATTTATTAATTACATAATTAAAAATGAGAAATAACTTTGGAGTGTAAGCAAATTTCAGCTAGAAATAGCTAAATTAAACTTACATTTAACAATATGAAATGTCCATAAAAGTTGTTTGTCCTAATAGGATATTAAATCATGTTATGATACATGCTTAAAGTGTATGCTATTTAGATCAGTATTAACATATATTTTAGTCTAAACACCTATCATTTCTTTATATTAAAACTGTGCAAAATATTTCTCTGAGTTTCATAACTATACAGCATATTTTTGACCTCTAGTTACTTTAACTTATTTCTTTATGTTTCTTACTTTTAAGCATCATGAATTATTTGAACCATGTAGAATTAGTATTAGTGTAAACTGACATGGTAACTTATCTTTGGTGCTTCCGTCTCCCAACAAATGTATGCAAATTAGTTTGAATGTTTATACTAATCTCATTTTCCTATTTTGTGTGTGTGTGTTGTACCTATTTGGGGAATATTGATGTTTACCTAATTTGTTGCTCTGTTCTTATCATTCTGACATAGTGATACCATGGCACTATATTGTAGTTTGTCATCTGATGGCTGGAGTATTAAATTGTCCTTCAAATATTTTCTGAAAATTTCTTCAGGCTCACTTTCTAGGTCAGTTATTGCCACCATATCTTCAAGTGAACATTACTTTAACACATTTGTTGAAATGATATTGTCTAATAAGATTGACATACACACTTTACCACTTCTAATATCTTATGAAAGGACTAGCAAACTCACTGTTTTATGTAAGTCTTACTTGATTTCAGCAGACTTTTACAGCTGTGATTCTTCATATAAACACTGACCTTATTTTGTATTTCCATGGAGTTGATCTTTAGTATCACATTAATAAGTAAGACTTTTTTCTCTTGCATTAAATACATATTAATTCATTATTAGTATAAATGCTATTTACTTTTATTAACAATTCTAACTAATTATCACAAATTATCTCACCTACAACATAAGTCACTTATCTGAGATTGTAATTGCATATGATCATTTTACATTGATAATAATTTTCAATATCTGCTATTTAGTATCATATGTCATACTTTTCTCCAAATATAGAGGTGAATACCTTAAAAATGTTATTGTCATTGTTTTAGTTTTGTTGTTTTGTTTTGTTTAACATCTCCATTCAACATTTAATTTAAATTAGTATTGCCTTCAAAAGAGTTAAAAAGTACAGTTTACCTAAGGAGGAAAGGTATTCCTGGATTATGTAAAGAAAATATTAATTCCATTTTATAACATCAAAAAACTTGTCATATTATTCGGTGACATTTCAAGATCAGTGAGTTTGTATTTTTTTATATTAAAAACTATTATTTTATACTTTATGTATATATGTGCATTTGTATGAATGAATACCATGTGAGTACAGGTAACTTCTCTCTATCCATTTAAAGTTTATTGGGTTTGGTCCTACTTCATAGGAAAAACTATTCGTATGCTATTTTACATACATACATTGATTTCTAAAAATAAATGATGAAATTATATTTAAACTGTCATTTTTATTTAAATAATTCAATTTTCTTTACTGTTCTAAGATGAATTATTTATTTTTCTTTTTTACTAAATTAACTTTTAGTTAATTATATTAACTAATTGAGAATGTATTTTCTATAAAATTGATTAATTAATTTTATTGAAAATAGATTCTTCTATGATTTTTTTTTGTTCCCCATTATAAGCAGGACTAAAGCATCCACACTTTGGTCTTCCTTCTTCTTAATCTTCCTATGGTCTATGAGTTGTATTGTGGGTATTCAGAGCTTTTTTCCTATCAGTGAGTATATTCCATGTGAGTTCTTTAGTGACTAGGTTACCTCACTCAGAGTGATCTTTTCTAGTTTCATCCATTTGCCTAAGAATTTCATGAAGTCATTGCTTTTAATAAATCAGTAGTACTCCATTGTGTAAATGTACAATTTTTGTATCCATTTCCTGTTGAGGAACATCTGGGTTGTTTCCAGCTTTTGGCTATAATAAAGAAGGCTGCTATGAACATAGCGAAGTATGTGCCCTTGTTATATATTGGAGCATCTTTTGAGTATATGCCCAGGAATGGTATAGCTCTGTCCTCAAGTAGTACTATGTCCAATGTTCTGAGGAATCAAAAGACAAATTTCCAGAGTGTTTGTACTAGCTTGCAAACCCACCAGCAATGGAGAGTCTTCCTCTTTCTCCACATCCTCACCTGCATCTGCTGTCACCCAAGTTTTTTATTTTAGTTATTCTGATTGGTGTGAGGTGAAATCTCAGGATTGTCTTGATTTGTATTTTCGTGGTGACCAATGATGCTGAACACATCTTAGGTGTTTCTCAGCCATTGGAGGTTACTCAGTTGAGAATTTTTTTTTAGCTCTGTACCTCATATTTAATAAGGTTATTTGGGTCTCAGGAGTCTAACTTCTTGAGTTCTTCCAAGAGATAACAGACAAACAGAACAAAAGATGGTAGAGTAGCACAAGGCTAAAGCCCTCATATCAAGGCTGGAAAAGGCAACCAACCAACCCAATAGGAGGTAAAGAGCTGCAAGAGTAGGCAAAAGTGTCAGAAGTACTCCCACTATCACCATTAGGAACCCTACAAGAATATCATACTAATAGCTATAACATGTATGCAGAGAACCTTGTGCCAGACCCATGCAGGCCTAGTAACTGGCATTTCCGTTTCTGTGAGCCCATATATACTCTGCTTTGTAGTTTTGGTGGGTCAAATTCTTCTGTTGTCCTCCATTCCATCTGACTCCCACAATCTTTTTCCCCCATCTTTCAAGGATTTCCACAAATTACAAAGAGAGGGAACAGATGGAGAACTTCAATTTATACTCTCTCTCCACATAATGTCTGGCTGTATATCTCTGCATCTTCTGCCATCTACTTCCATAGGAAACCACTCTGATGACAGCCATGACTTGTGCCTGCCTGTAAATATAACAGAATATCATTAGGAATTATTTCCTCGACTTTTATTTTATTTAAATTTTTGCCTGTCATGTGGTTCTATCCTAAGTCTATAATAAGGAGCAGTCAACACTATTTCCTTTGCACTTTCCTTAATTTTAGTGCTTTACTTCAAACTTCATAAACTTTTTATTAGTATAAGATTAAAGAAGAAATCTATTTGCTTCATATTTTGTTAATCATTTAAAGGAAGTAAATAAGCAAACCGTCCAAGAAAACAAAACAAACAAATAACAAAAACAGGTGTAGTGTGCATGTCTATAATCCCAGAACTCAGAAGACAGGGTCAAATGGTCAAGGGCATTCCTGGAGTACTTAGTGAGACCATTTCAGACACACAAACCATTTTAAATATGGATAATTAACCTTATTGCTTTTAGTTTATCTACATATTAAATTATAGAAATGTTATATTTTAACTGGAATGGACTTTTATTTTCTAGAAAAAATGTCCACAAATATTAATATAAACTTGTTAATCTATTTAATTAGTTAAAGTTATATTATATTTAGTAAGTTGTTAAGGTATGCATTCAACAGTCAGGGAAAATAATGATCCATTCCAACCTAACTTTTTCTAATGTCAAATTTTTTCTTTATTCATACAAACTCCAACAGAGTTACCCACATTTAAATGAGTTAATGAGTAACCTATTTTCCCAAATAAAAATGTCTTTTCATTATCTTCATTAACCCTAGAGTTTTTGTCTTCAAAATCATTAATTTTAATTTTATTTATTAGTTCTCACCTTGTTTTCTTTACATTTATTTTGTTTTCCATTTTACAATCTTTAGATGAATGATTAATTTATTCTCATGGTTTGAACAGAGTAATATATTTATAGCTGGAATTATTCTCTAAACATAATTACCCTTTTCTCTATGGCTTTGTACTTAGCATCTGCATTATTGCTGTTCTCAAGATATTCAACAATTCTGTTGTGCTTTCTTCTTGTTATAAGGGTTATTGATGAATAGCATTTATGAATGTATTATGTTCAGTCCATTTTGTTTTTATTTAGATCAAAACCATCCTCTTTCCATCTTCCTTAGCATTTTTCTTCTATTATGCATTTAAAAAATTGCCTATTTGTGTGAGAGAGACAGAGAGAAAGACAGAAAGAGAAACAGAGAGAGACAGACAGACAGAAAGGAATTGGGGAGGGGGGTATACAAAGGCATGAAGAGAGTGCAATATCTCATGGAGCTAGGAACTGTCAGGTGATTCTGGGATGCCAAACTCCTGTTGCTGAGATAGTTCATTGTATCCTTAGCCACAGAGTTCTTTCTCCAACCCCATTTTTCTCTTAGTTTTAATTATTTTATAAGTGTTAATAGTTGGCCACCACAAAACTGGGCTAAGCAAAAGTTCACTGACATTCACAATCTAAACTGAAGGTAGTTGTTATTCTCTGGTGTTGAATTGAACATATCTGCTTTGTTTAGTATGTATTTATGTCAGAACTTCTTATTTAGATCTTTTTAAATGTCTGCTTAATGCACCTTTTTAAAGTATGAGTTCAGTTAGAAAATTCTGCCAAAATTGTTTTCTTGTCTACTAATTTTGCGATTTTCTATACAATTTCTTGAGAGGATTTCTGAAGTAATTAGGAACAATGATGTCTCATAGCTTTTTACTTACTTAATCTTCTACTCTAATTTAACGTGTGTTTGTAGGTTAGCTCCTTAGTAAATTTTGGTTAAATAGTATGTCTTTGGTCAGTATGGTCAGTATTTTAAAATTATCTGCTATACTTTCTTTTCTGATTTTGTTTTGTGCATGTAATTTTATGGTGGAATTTTTTTTTTTTTTACTACAGCAATTCACCACATCACATCACATCACATCACATCACATCACATCACATCACAAAAGACATCAAAGTGTCTTTTGTTTGTTGCTTTCTTCTATTATTTATTGAATGTTCTCATTAAATCTTTTACTTTCACGTTCGTATATATCTTTATGGTTCATACCTCATAATAATTTTCACATTACAAAAATTTAGCTACCTTTTGTCCCACCTCCAAGATTTTAAAAATATATATTGGTATATAGAACATTTGCTAACAGTGTCCCTCCATTTTATGCAGGGTGTTTTACATTATTTTTGTTTGAATAGATTTTATGGTCATCTCTTTTTTCAAGTATGGCTCATGGGTAACATATACTATGAGTTCTGCCATGTATATAGTGCATAAAATGGCTTTGGGGTAACTTTATCCTTGAAATCCAACTTTGTGTGGTATAAAACCCTTGAGTTATCCTTCCTCTCCTCTGAATCAAGGAAGCATAATTAATATACAGTGCTAAACTGTCTTCTAACATTGACTACTGCCCAGAAGTAAGCAAGGTTAGTCAGATATGGTGACACATGACTGTAATCCCAATTCCCAGGAGGAAAAAGCAAGAACATTTTAAATTTAAGGCCAGTCAGAGCTACATGTAAACATATTCATTCCAAAACTCTTTTATAAAGAAAAAGAGAGAAAACATATTTGCTCTTTATTCTCTTCAAAGAAGGAATGTGTGTGTAATTAACAAATAGGTGTCTGGATGCCTTTAGATGTCATTTATTGTCTTTGAAACATAATAATCTTGGTAGCTATTTTGTACATTAAATACTTTTTATACCAAAGTTTGTTCAATTAATTTTTATAATATTTTTACAGTCATTTTTAGATGGATTTTCTCATTTAATTTCATTTTTTTTTCTTTTTTAAGAGCTTATTTTCTATTTTTTCACTTCTTTGGATACATTAATTATTTAAACATTTGCTTTCTTCTACACTTAACCACAATATTCCTTCCAAACAATATTTTTCCTTTCCGTATACTCCTGTATCATTTTTCTAAACTCACCCTCCACAGTCATTTATGTGTAGATTCACCCCCACTTCTTCCCTCTTCACAATTTCCAATCCACTTTTTTTTATTCTTTTAAACCTTTCAAATTCAGTCAGATCAACCATGTGCATGACCCACTATTTGATGCAAAATAAGGCTCTTTGACCAAGGCCAAGGGAAGAACTAATATACAGTCATAAAAATAAATATTTAAATCAATTTGATAATATATGCATTTAGCAAAATAGATTTAATAGATTCATCATTCCAGAATTTCATCTTCATTGCTTAGCCTTTGAACAAGCCTATTGCACTAAGCATTAGCTCCCTCCTATGAAACCTTCCTTAGAATGTAAATAGTTACCTATGTAACAGGCATGCCACTATTCCATCTCTAGGCACATTCATCCAGGTATACTGATGTTGTAGCATTCATGGCCAACAGCAGAGTAATAGCATTGATAATTCTTGTTCTCTAGTCGTCTCTTTAGGAACATCTGTCACTATGGACGTAAGTCATCAGGGAGTCTTTCAGCTCAATTCCAACATAAATTCTGTAAGATCTGAGAAGATATCCACAGTGTGTAATGTCTCAAAACTTAGGGTCTCACTGTCTAGATCTAGTGGGGTACCAACATTAATGAAAATAACCTGCAATGTAATAGAGGTAGACCTCCATTGTAATTGAGCTAGACCTCTGTAGCACTGGTAGTCAAAAACTGTCAGAAGGCTATCCAACAAGTAATGATGGACTTATTGAACCATGTGAATTCTGTGATCGTCTATTTGCCTATGCAAGGTTTTTCTTTTTTCAAATTCTCTTTTCAAATGTGTTTTAAAAGTCATATTACAATTAGTTTCCATGTAGCTCTTCCACATATCCTTAGTTTGGATGGACTCACCCCATACACTCTGTACCCTATGTGTCAAACTTTGCCCCCTCCAATCTTCCCTCCCTCTGCATTTATATGTGTTCTACTACCCCAACTCCTCTTACGGTCACTCTTATGCCCCCTTTCCAGTTTCTAGACCTCTGTTTAATATCAAGTTAAATGTGCGATATTTGCTTTTTCTGAACCTGGGCCATTTTCCAGCAACAACCTGTCTTAGCAAAGATTTTCATGTATCCACTGGATTGCTTCATTTTTCCTCTGGATTTATTTGACTGATAGCTTCTTCTCTAACAAATTTCACAGGGCCTCATTTGTTGAGTGATATCATTATTTATTGGATATCCTATTCAGGAAGTTTTTGTATCTGTAACTGTGTCACTCACTAATCTGATTTTATTCCTTTTTGTAGTTAGTACAGTAACATATTTATCAATGAACATGGTTGAAAGTGCATGCACATGAGTATCACCCCTCTCCATGTTTTCACATATATGAAATGTGTATTAACCTGAACTTTGTATAGAATAAATATACTCTAAAGTGAGGTTTCAATTTGTTTGCTGTTGTTGTTATTGTACATTCTTAGGTTTTGTCAACAGAACATAACCCACCATAGTGGGTATATTATACGCATTACTGTATGGACACACACGCGCACACACACACACACACACAGAGTATTGGAGACTGTGATATTATTACTCAACTTCAAATAAATGCTCTTCCATGAAAAGAGGACGTTGTCAATTTTAAAATTAGAATATGAGACATTGATTCAAATGCCTATCTCTCCATCCCTGCTTTTGAGATATTTTGTCTTTGTAGTGAAAAATTTCTGAGTCTAAACAAAAATAACAAAACAATAAAAATAACGACAATAACAACAGTATTATAGAATTTCCTAAAAGCCATATAGGCCCAAATTTGCCAAGTAATAATGTAAATGTGTCTTTTTCTGTCAGTTTTGCCATATGCATTAGATTAAAAAGAAAACCTTCATTCCCAGGAGTCTAAGTGACAGGTTCAGGGTGGACCATGGAGAATTCTACAGTTTCACTACTAGAGAGATGAAAGCAGAGTTTTCAGAAGCAAAGCAATGTGCCTTGTAAACATGTGAAGTTATACATCCATATGAGCATGAAATAAATGACAAATTCTTTCAAAGAATCATCCAATAATGCATCTCATACAGTCTTGCTCAGAGTGAACAGTGCCTATGTCAAGAAAACTTGCTAGGGTATTCTATGAATCTTCCAGTAGTGACCCCTAAACATTTACAGCTTAAAGAATAATTGTCATGGATGTATTTATTAGAATAGACTTGCAAATTAGTTGACAATACCATATGCTAGTGAGAATATAGATTTATGGGAACTCCTATTGCTACTGGTTGTTAACAATGATAAAGTCATGAAAGACAGTTTCTTAGCATCTCACAAAACGAAATATAGTTTTGACTTTTGATTCAACAGTGTGTTTAGATATCCACACAAGTTAACTGAACAGCTTCATCTACATAAAATCTGCATATGAATATTTATGGAAACTGTATTATAAATGCCCTAAACTGGAAGCAACCAAGTAGTGCTTCAACAGATGAGTGTGTAAACAAATTGATGCACCTGTTTAAGAGGGCAATTGAAGGAAAAGAGTTATCAAGACATCAGAAGTGTGGCATCAGTATGTTCAATCCCTTTAAAAAGTGATACTACCCAACAAAAGCCTAAGCAACTGGTACAGTATAGATAGAAGCCAGTAGAATTAGGTTCTTGCCTTCCTAATGCACAGAAGCTTTAGGCATGGCCTTATTCCACAAAAAAAGGCCCAAGACAAAACTTCCATGTCATCTTAACTGACACACACTAAAGGCAATAGGAGGCTGGAACCATGAGACTCATGCTGATCAGTGTATCTAGTAAACCCCTATATGATTGCTAAAATTTTCAACTGATAATCACTATCTTCTGCACTATCTTCGGGCTAGATAGTTACTATGGCCACATTTCAAAAATAGAGGAGTCTGCATTTCAGAGTTACAACTCAGAGTAGAACTACCAAAAGGACCTACATGTCCACACTGAACTAAGATATGAGGAGAAACTGAGATTTTATTATTCTATAACACTGAGAGGTTGTAGATATTAGTTATGACAAACTTCCTAGGTAATTGCTCCTAGATACATTTTCTATTTATTTGATTAATATTAAATGTCTGAGTCCAGGTTTGAGTTTCCAAATGTGAAAATGGAAGTAAAAGAAAGAAACACTGAACTGCCTATGGGATAAACACTAGAAAGGATAAACATTGCTGTTGTTTTTTGTTTGTTTGTTTTTGTTTTTTTATCTGTCTGTCTGCTGTTACTTCCTTTTCTGTTTAAAGAAAGATTTATTATGAGTAACAATTTTGAAAGTTTTAGTTTTAGGGTTTTTCTCAATTATGTGTATGAGTGCTCTGCATGCATAATCTGTGTGCTATGCAGTTGCAATGCCCGCAAAAAAACAAAAATGGGCATCAGATCATCTGGAAGAGGAGTTACAGAGGGTTATTAACTTTGGTGTGAATGCTATGTATAGAACCCAGATCTTCTGCAGGGATAACTGTTCTTAATTGATAAGAACTCCAGCTCCAGTTCTTGTTTGTAAAATAGCATTTAGTTCCACAAAGGTTTACTAATATTTATAACAAAGTAGAACACATCTGCCCTACCTATTTCTAATAATTTTGAATGGTATGTAAAGGCCTTTGCAGACAAATGATTATAAAGATTAAGGTGGTTTAACTATATATTATGTTGACAAAAAGAAAATGTTTTATTATTTTACAAAAATTTTATCCCGTTTTGTCCTCATCAGATATATAACTTCATTATTTTTCAGGAGGTAAAGGTCAAAAGAGGCAAACACAAAGTTAAACTTCCCATCTTTATTTAGAACCTGAAATATGTCTAAATGTGTAACATTTTTGCTCTCAACACACCTTTCATTTTTAACAATGTGTTTTCTCTGAATCAAAATAAATCTTCTAGTGTCAAGGGAAGTCATCAGGGTTCAACCAACATCATGTTATTTCAGGAATAAAGCACTGAAATTCAAGAATAACCATCAGAAATGTAAGGGCACTTTAGGGTTACCACACTGACTGCAAATACATTTGAGGCAATCACAACATCATTCTGCCAGTTTAACAGTAGGCAATGCTGTGTAGTGTTCAGAGTGGGAACTTCGGGTTGGGTAAAGGTGGGTTTACATTTTGCCTCTAAAGAGTACCACCTATGACTAAATGTATATTTTTATCATGTTATGTATTGCCCCCATAGAGTCATGTGTTTGAACAAGCCTATGGGAGACAGAGAGTGGAATGTGATGGTTTGTATATGCTTCGCTCAGGGATTGACAGTATTGGGACTTGTAGCCTTGTTGGAGTAGGTGTGTCACTGTGGGTGTGGGCTTTGAGACCCTCATCAAAACTGTGGGAAAGCCAGTACTCTGCTAGCAGCCTTCAGTTGAAGATGTAGAACTCTCAGCTCCTCCTATACTGTTCATACCTGGACGCTGCCATGTTCCTGCCTTGATGATAATGGACTGAACCTCTGCACCTGCAAGCCAGCCTCAATTAAATGTAGGCCTTATAAAACAAAACAAAACAAAACAAAACAAAACAAAACAAAAAGCACCACCTATAAAAACATTGACTTGAAAATCAATCTGTGAATGATTGGTGATTAAAACCTAAATTCTATCTTTAAAATCCATGGGATTTTACCTAGCACAAAAAAGTTATTAAATATACCCATAAGAATTATAATGTGATAATTGTTATTGGGACTAGATGGAGAAGGTTTGTTGGGCATAGTTAGGATTAGTTGCAGCTTTGATAGAATTGAGTAGCCACTTAGTCCATTAATAACCTATGGGAACTGCCTCAGTTTAACCATGATAACTTGTAGACACAAAAAATATAGAAGGAGAGTGGACTTGTCCCTGTACACACCCTAACACAATCCTATTATAATAGGAGGCTAATCTATAGTATTGTCTCTGATCCAGAAAGAGTAATAAGACTAACCCTGCATTAATCATTTGCTAAATTTAGTTTAAAACACGTTGGTTGCAATAAGAAAGATTAGAAGCTCAATTTTGGATGGGTTTTAAGGCATTTTCTCATACTACCACCAAGTTTGATTTATTTGTAAATGCTGGATGCTGGATATGACCTAATTCACATAATATATTGCATTTTGGTAAAAATTATGTGATAACCATTTAAAACAAGTAATAGTTCCTTTTTGAACATTATTTTTATGTATATGATAAAAATGAGAGTTCTTTGCAAAGATACTTGCAAATTTACAAGTATAACATCATTCACCTAAAATCTTACCAACTGTAAATATGCAACATTAAGATTTTTATTATATTTTAAAGTACACCCATATGTATTTAGATATAGATACATTATATTTCCAGTATATTTAATTCTATAAAAATAAGGCAACTGTTAAATATTTTAAATAGGTCATAATTTTTAAAGATAATAAAATAAAGAATATAGTTGCCATATAGAAAAATGTTTAACGACAGGGAAGATTTTAGGCTCAATGAACAGGTATACAAAAAATTTTACATGTTGGCGGCCCTCGTGTAACACCTAATATATTTAGGAGGACTGTGTTTGAATCTGGTGAAACTTTTTTTTCTCCCTCAAATCTTATTTCTACTGTTAATTTACTTAGAAATGTGTTTTGCTTCTAGATAACTTAAAATTATGTTTGAGTCTGGTCTGAATTAGCGAAATTTGAATTAATGAGACTAGCCTGTATTTGATTTTGACTCTTTCAGCATTTTTTCCTTTCTGATAAATCACCTTGCAATGAAGAACAAGAGGGTAACAATTAAAATGTACAGCTACAGAGTGCCAGTTTAGAACATACTTTAAGAAATTATTAAGAAAGCATTAGGAGTATAGATGGTGTCTCTTCTTTTATAAGCAATGCTAGCACGTGAGATTATGCTAGGAAGTATAGCCCCCATATTTTCTAGAAGTATGATTTGAGGTGCATTGACAACAGGCTTCTAACAGAATTAATAAATGGAGTACTACTCGGCTATTAAAACAATGACTTCATGAAATTTTTAGGCAAATAGATGGAACTAGAAAATATCATCATGAGTTAGGTAACCCAGTCACAAAAGAACACACATGATATGCACTCACTGATATGTGGATATTGTCCCAGAAGCTTGGAATAGCCAAAATACAATTCATAGATCACATGAAGCTCAAGAAGAAGGAAGACCAAAGTGTGGGTGTTTCTATCCTTAGAAAGGGGAACAAAATACTCATGAAGGCAAATACAGAGACAAAGTGTGGAGCAGAGAGTGAAGGTAAGGCCATCCAGAGACTGCCCAACTTGGGAATCTATCTCATACACAGTCACTAAACCCAGAAGCTGTTGTTGATGTGAAGTGCTAACAGGAGCCTGATATAGCTGTCCCCTGAGAGACTCTGACAGAGCCTGACAAGTACAGAGGTGTTTGCTCAGTCAACCATTTGACTGTGCATGGGGTCCCCAATGGAGTACTTAGAAAATGGACTGAAGGAGCTGAAGGTGTTTGCAACCCCATAGGAAGAACAAAATATCAACCTTCCAGATCTCCCAGAGCTCCTAGGGACTGAACCACCAACCAAAGAGTACGCATAGAGGGACTCATGGCACCAGCTGCATATGTAGCAGAGAATGGCCTTGTTGGGCATCAATGGGAGGAGAGGTCCTTGGTCCTGTGAATGCTTGATAACCCAATGTATGGAATTCCAGGGCAGGGAGATAGAGTGGGTGGGTGGGGAAACACCTTCATAGAAGCAGGGGAAGGGGGTATGAGAAAGGGGATAACATTTGAAATGTAAATAAAGAAAATATCCAATAAAAAATAGTATACAGTAGCCAAAGAAAAAGGAATAAACAGGAAACATGAAGGAAAAAAAAAAAGTAAACACAACCCAGAATGAATGCCCTTAAGATTAGGGAGCATAGGAATGGTATTCTGCAGAACATCTTGTGCCGAGAAGTAAGTTCACCAGATCATGGGTGTTGGAAATATTTGAGATAATGAAATAATGTAACTGGAAAAAGTGAGAGTAAATACTTTCGAATATAGAAGAGAGCTAGCTGACTACCAAATGAAGCAGCCTCTCACCTAGACTCTGCATGTTACAAATGTTTCAAGGTTTGAGTCTGAGACGTTAGCCCCCTTGCTTTGTGAGCAACAGCCTATGTCCGTCCCTAAAAGGGAAGATGAATACACTGAGGCAAGAGCTTACATGTTCTGCTCCTGGGATATAGAACAAAGTTATATCTGTTACAAATGTTTATTAAACAAACAAATGAATGAAAAGTGTGAATGCAATTCCTCCTATCAGAATAGCTTTTTGCTTGTAGGATTTCAACAGTGGATAGAGCTGAGATAGGGATGGATAAAAATGGCTTGACAGAGACAGATTTGAGCATTTGTCTGTGCTTTGATTTGATGTGAAACAATTTACAATAATAAGAGATTTGATCTTATCTTAAATATCAGACATGGCTTTGAGCAACAGTCCAAGATCTGCAGGGAAAAGATGGTTTTCATTAAATATGTGCTATTAATTAAGTTCAATGAAGTTTATTTGGAGCTAATTTCATATTTCACAAGTGCGGCATTTTCTACAAAGTTCCTGAGGTTTTCAAGTTAACAATGAGAAGCTGTATTTGTCAATGGGTCAGTGTAGAGTTGTCAGTGAATATCCTTGAGCTCCAGGAACACTGTGAGTTTCTGCGTTAGTAACTGCATATTTCCTACAATTTCCAAGCAATCTTCTTTCTTCCAGATCACTCTGAACAGAAAGGCACCTATTAATTAGAAGCTTGCCTCATGCATTTTTTCTTTCTATTCACTTATTCCTCACATAAAACTGGAGCACATGTCCTGATGGTTGCAACTGAGAGTGCGAGTCACTCTTCCTTTCTCATAGCTGCCTACTTAGAGGTCAGAATACTAGTTTTCTTTCTAATGTATCATAGTCTTTTTTTTTATTATTAATTAACGACTTAATTTACTTGTACTGTTACATCCCAGTCACATCTTCCCTTCCCTGATCTCCTCCCAGTTTCTCCTTCTCTCCTTCTCTCTCTCCATTCCCCCTTCTTTTCATCTTAGAAAAGGGAATACCTCCCATGGATATCACCACTTGGAAGAAAACTTACAGAATGTATCATAACCTTAAGATGGAAGCACTGCTCCCAGCAACAGAGGTGACAACCTTCAACAACATTATCCTGAAGATGGTTGACTTCATGAAATAGAGTCTCCAATTCGCACAATGACTCTGTCAGGGTAGGCATTCTCAGGCTGTGGATGAAACAGATAAATGGATTGCTGTGTTAAGGGACCCCATCACTACTCTACATCTTAATGGTTTACTAAAATAAATGCAGAAACTCAAAATGTGCTACATTTTTCATGAACAATGTGGCTTTTTTTTTCTAGAAAAAATGTAAATTAAAAGGTGCAAGGGGAAAGGATGCTCATATCAAAGTCCAAGGGAGACCAGTTGCACACTTCTAAGGATAATCACTTTGTGGAACTTCAAAGAATATTCATTTATCCTCGCTACTTTGAATGATGATTGCACTGTGAGACAATAACAACTGAGCACCGGTGTGTTTTCACTGAGGACCAGTTATACAGGCACAGGGTAGTTGCACAATTGACTTCAGACACATTTGTTGTTGGTTTCCAGGGCAAAAAACAAATATTCATTGTTGATAACACCAAGTAACAGAAATTATCTGGACAAACTGATACACTGAGGATCATAGTATGAGCATATAAAAATACTCTTACAAAGCAGAATATTTCAGGATGTCAGAGACTATATTCTAGAGGCTAGTCAAAAACCTGTCTTGAAGGAAGCTTTTCTTGGAACAATTCATGATTTGAGTAGCCCAGGTTTTCTTTCATCACAATGATCAATGACAAAGTACTGAAATACCCTTTAATTCATCTTTCTTCTTATTTTAAGGTAGATGTTTCTCTGAAGTAAAAATCTAAGTTCATAGTAGGTAGTGAAGTACATGTTTTAGTAGATGAAATGAGTAGAGAAAACTTGTGTTTTAAAAGAGTTTTATAGGTCCTGATTGCCAATGTCCTAAGGACGAAGACATTCTGAGAGTCCACTTTCTCTCTTGTGAAATTCAAGTGACCCTGAACATCTGGTTTTCATGATCTTTTGGACAATTAGACATTTGTGCCTAGCACTCAAGATTCAGGTGCACACATGAAATGGGTTTTCTTCATGGGGCAAAGTGGAAGAGACCTGATTGTAGTGATGCCCACTTTTCACCCTGCTCACCAATGACCTTCTCACTTATTTATTGAATAGGGTCAACAACAAAACAAAAGGACATTTGAAAGAGGATCATGGCAGTGTCAGGCCTTGCTTCTGTTAACTGTGAGGGATGCACCACAGTCTGAGAATGGGAATCTCTGACACATCAGATGTCACACTCTACACTCTGTGATGTTTCCCTTCACTCTGCCTCACATCAGATGTCTGAGAGGACTTATTAAAGAATTCAAACATTTATTTTTTAATCAGCTTATTATGGGGTTCCTTCTACTTTTAAGCCTTTATGTGGCAGCAACCCCCTAATGCTGTGAAGACTTGCTTGTGATGTGACAGATTAAGGTCAGTGTCATTAACACACTTAGATATTGATGTTGCCAGCCTGATGATCACAGAAGATGGCAAATTCCCTCTGCACAAGGGAAGAGGAAACAAGGATTTGTCACACTAGATCACTGTGCCCATCCATTGGCAGAATGCTGAAATACTCTGATATAGATGCATCTGGAGAAATGAGGTTAAATATCTACACAGGTTTGGAGTTCAAAATTAGAATGGAAGTCAAATGTTTCCCGTCATTTCTCTGTTATTGATATACTCTATGGGCTTTGCTAAGTCGATTTACAACTTAGGCCCTCTGTGCATTTCTAACTGGAGAAAAAATACACAAACACTCCAAAAATGGTTGCTGAACACAGCCCTGATGTGAGGGAATGCTCAGATGCAACAGGGTGACTGAAATAAATAGGTCTTCTACTTTAATAGTGGCCTTATAATTTTACAACTGCTTATAGAATATGATGAACATTATTTTATTTCATAGGACAAAAGTAATAGAATAGTAGCTTCAATTCTTTTAAATTACACATGGGTCTGAGTTATAACCTTTTGGTTTGTACAAGTGTGTGTGTGTGTGTGTGTGTGTGTGTTTTGTATACCTGCTGCTCACAGTGTTTGCATATGTACATATTGGTATATATGCACATGGAAGGAGGAGGTTTCTATATATCTTCCTCTATCAGAATCCTTGGTTTTTGAGACTGAGTATTCTACTGAAACTGAAGCTCATTGATTGAGCAATACTGGCTAGCCAATATGTCCTAAGAATCTGTCTGCCTTCAGCCCCTCACATGCACAGAGGATACACTAATATACTGCCATGTGCAGCTTTTTCATGGATACTATGTATTCAAATATAGTTTTCCATTATTGTGACTCATGTACCTTGCTCCCTGGCACACGTTTTAATTAGCAAGATGCTTAATACTTTAATTAATGCAATTTTCTTGACTCTTTATTAGACCTGCAATTAATCTCCAATATATGCAGCCCCATAAAAATGAAGACTGGCCTTTTATGTCTATTGATCCCTATGATACAACCATTATCTCTAGATACTTAAGAGAAATCCTGTGTTTATATATATATATATATGGTTATATGGTTACTGCTAAGACCCATGCTGAAGCTGTTAATAATGTCCTATATTTTCATTAGTATATTAATAATGAGACCTAGACACTGGCTTCAAATTCACATAAGAAATGTCCATTCTCAATATACCAAGGCCAAAGTTGCATTAATCAGTTTTCCCCAGTAGAAGCAGGATTTCAATTTTCAACCATTTTAGTTATGAGAAACCCAATTCTCCATGCCTTGTCCTGAGAACCATACATTGCTCTGCTTTGACTCAAGTACTTGTACTGTATCTTCCTCACAATAACAACAACCCAGTTCTTTCCTGCAACTACTGCACTGCTTTCTAAAGTCTACATAACAAAATACCACAAACAAAATGATTTGAAAAACATAAATGAATTTTGTGGACCAGAAGTTCAAGATTAATATACAACATGTTAGGTGTCTTCTGATACTCTTCTGTCTTTCAGATGGCTATTTGCTAGCCTTTATGATGATTTTACATATATATATGTTGATATCAGAAATTAAGGAAATAGTTTCAGATGCATCTGATTCATCTCCAAATTTCAGAAGTGATAGGATTGCCGGGCGTGGTGGCATATGCCTTTAATCCCAACACTCAGGAGGCAGAGGCAGGCAGATTTCTGAGTTCGAGGCCAGCCTGGTCTACAGAGTGAGTTCCAGGACAGCCAGGGCTACACAGAGAAACCCTGTCTCAAAAAAAACAAAACAAAACAAAACAAAACAAAACAAAACAAAACAAAACAAAAACCCCAGAAGTGATAGGATTTGTCTCGATGAATAAAAAGTGCTTAGCTTGTGACTTAGTTATAAGATCTATTGCTGTGATAAAATACCTTAATGAAAACAAAAAAAAAACTTAAAGAAGAAGTAGTTTGTTTCTTTATATGGTTTTTAGTATACCAGAGAAGTCAGGGAAGGTACTCAGGAACCACGAAGCAGAAACTGATACGTAGGCCATAAAGGTATCCTGCTTATTGTCTTGCTCTTTGTGACTGACTTAGTTTGTTTTCTTACCTACTTTGTGGATCAAGAGCATTACCATTGTTACTGGTCTGGGTCTGGCCACCTAAAATGATAAATCATGGAACAAAACAGGCCAATTTTATGGAGGCATTTTGTTTTCAGTTTGTTTCCCTCTACTCTGCTTATGTCAAACTGATTTTATATATATATATATATATCAAGGTAGATAGATCTTGGGAACCCACAGGAAAATTTTGTGAAAGTGGCAGAATACCTGTAATTCCTAGGCTTTGGAAGAAGAGACACAGATCTCCAAAACTGGATTACTATGTCAACTGGGCACACTGGGTTGCACCAGACTCATGGATATACCCTGACACAGTAAAGAAAGCAAAGACCAATTGATGAATACACCTCATATGTACCTCCAGAAACTATGTTCACATGAACCCACACACATGGGAGTCCATAGACTTAAAACCATATGTGCACACATGCTCACATACCATATATTTAAATACACATGCAAAAAAGGGTAGTATATTTTTCACATGGTACCCTGTAAATACTCAGAAATGAAACACCAAGATGAATGGTTATTTCTGTTTATTTGTGGTGAGACCACATATATGAAAATAAGACACAGCTAATCCTTCCACCAGTTATGTTAGTTCATTAATAATATTATAATAGAAGTTATACTTGTGTTTACTCTGTACTTAGTATTTTATATGCATAATTGTCTTCACTATTCTAATCTTAAGAAATCATTCTAAAGGTCAAAACCATATATTTGGGCAGATAAGACACTTTCAGAGGACAAGTAGGGAGCAAGAAATATTTACTTTGGTCCGACATATACAATGTGCTATTATAGATATTCTCTTTACAACTCTTACAAAAAGATATATCAGGATCTAAGGTGGATGATAAAATTTTCACACAAGATACTAAACCAGGTCCAGAGAGATGAGCTGATGTTTTAAGGTTCACATAGGTAAGTCTTGTTGGAGACCTGAGTTTACCATCAAGGAAAAGTTGAAACAATAATTTCTTTTCTTGATGTATAGCTTGGTTTTTATGTGCGTGTCCCAACATCTGGAGTGTGGGCTGTCCCTAAATCTGTTGCCTGCCTGTGCATCTTGATGCTCTAACTAGGCCACCTTGGCTGGCTTCAATGGGAGAGGTTGTGCCTAATCCTGCAGTGACTTAATCTGCCAGGGTGGAATGGTATCCATGACGGTACCTCCCTCTTCTCAGAGGATATGGCAAGAGGTGATGGGGGATCTGTGTAAGGGGGAAACTGGGGGAGGGGAGAGGGGAGCTGACTTTGGGATGTATTGTGAATAAATAAATAGAGTGATAAAAATAATATTTTTTTCTCTTGGTCATTATTCCAAAACACCTGGAATGGACAAGATGGATTTCATGCCATCCCCAGCTGGCCCAAGCTTGAAAGGAAAAGTATCTGAAGGAATATAGCTGTTTGCAAAGTAGTTGATCCAGTATATAACAAGACACCATAGCAATGGGATCTAGCCAGAATTAGAGGAATAAAAAAAATAGTGGTGTAGTGATATAACTTGATCTAACAGTATTGGAGGTAACCATAGTATCATACTGAAAAGAGGGATATGGCAAGTTCTGTGAATGACAATCTCTAACAAGCAAGTTAGAAGAAAAGGTATGGAAAAAAATACATATGAGATGAAATTAAAAGCAGGATTCCAGAATGGGTTACACAGATAAGAGGTAGAGACATCATGGTAAGATCTTGGCTTCCACTCCTGGGGGGGGGGGGACCTAACTGTATACATTAGAGGGAACATGGATATCAAGAACAACAACAAAAACAGATTCAGCAGCAGAAACAAAAATATTGAAAGCCTTTTTTTTTTCTTTTCCAGGAACATGAGAACTTGATCAAACACAAAGTCAGACATTTGAAAGACTAGGGATCCAAGCATTTAAATGTAAGAATAAAGTGCATGATTGTTTGAATGTTAAATGTTTCCACACAGGCCAATCCGTTTTAACAGTTTGTCCTCAGATGGTGGCATCATTTTATAATATTGTGAACCCTTTAAGAACCTGAGCCTAGGTGGAGGAAGTGGACTGCTAGGGATGAGATTTAACATGTGATAACCTCAGTTTCCATGATACTATAAGTGCTATGTAGGTTGTGGTGGGCAAAAATCGCCTAGTCTTATTCAGCTTATGAGCTCTCTGAACCACAATATTGACTTTCGCAGCACGGGATACCCATAGTGCAATAGTGGCACAACATTGTGAGAGTCAGCAATGACTCTGTGGTTGCATGTTAGCCTGTTCCAGAAGAGAACATGCACGCATTCTACTAGAATTCTAGCATATGATTAGGCAGTCTCATAGGGTGCAAGAGTAAGCCTATAACTATTATTCTGTTAATGCAAAAATGTTGTGAAGTGAATGACAATTACTGCAAAATTTGACAACTGGCTAAAATGCAGAGAATAAGTGACTGGGAATACTCTGTGCAAAACAGGCTCTCTGTATCACTCAAAATCCAAGAGCTTATGAACCGTTCCAAAACATGGGAGAGAAAGACAGTGAGAACTAGAGGTTGCAGATGATGCAAATGAAACAGTGTTCCCGATATGACAAGATTACTGAACTCATGAACCCACATAGCTGAAGTTGTTTACATAGGAATTACATGAAATCAACCCAGTAACAGTCAAGCATGTGAGGGGAGGGACTCATGGAGCTCAGACCCCTATGGTTTATGTGGGGAAAGGAAAGTCATTTTCTTTCATAGATGAGGATCTTGGCAGGGTGACAAAACTTCCCTGGATACACTTTGACTATCAGGGAAGTTGAATAAAGTTGGAAGGTAGAAATAGATCTGAGAAAAGTAATGGGAGATGAAAATGATCCAATTGCATTGTGTGAACTTTTCTAAGTATTAATAAAATATTACCTTTAGAACATTACAAAACCTTTTATAGCCTCATCTTATCTCCTGCCCATTATTATTTTCCTGCAGACATAATGTCACCAGTTGCTTCAGGGTCTAGCACTATAGATTCTTCATAAGGCAGAATAAACCGGTCCTCTATTTAGTTGCTTCCTATCTGGTATGTAGCCACAGCAACAAAGAAGTAATTAACATAAAGTAGAAAATGAGACTGACTGAATCTGATACATGATCATAGGTTGGCCTTCTTGAAATTCTCAAATGGCTGATAGTTTCTGTAGGGATAAGATCTAGAATTGCAATTTAAGTTGCAAGATGCTTTATCACATTCTATTCTTACAATCTGCTGATACTACTCTGCTTCTCCCACACTTTAGTTTCTTGTTTCCTGTATTACTCTCGTGTCTCAGGTGGTCCTGCATTACAACACAACCTCTACAAGAATTAGCAACTGTTTCCTTCTTCTTAGTACCCCATTTGACTTATCATTTACAATTACTACTCCCTGTATACTCCAATATGATCTTATATTCCCATCTCTTTGGCATATATAACACTTGAAGATACTGTCTGGCTTCCCTATAAACTATTGACTTTGAAAATATCCGTTGAATGAATGAATGAATGAGCATAGACTTGAACTCCAATACCTTCTGTCTCTGTGGAAGACAATTTTTTCCCAGATACTTTTTTGAGATTGAACCTGTAGGTAGTAATCAAGTGCTTGAAGCTGTAAAATAGTTGTCCACATGAACTAAGAACTGGTTATGTCCTGCTGTCCTCAATTGTCATGTCAAAATTCAATAAAGCAGACTCACCAAGTCTTTCGCTTGGCAGTTCTCTGAGCACATCAAACTTCTACAGTGTTTGCAGGAAATAAAAAAAAAATCACATTTTCCCCCACTAATTTAGATTGGATATTTTCTTCTTTGCCTGTCCCTCAGAGGACTCTTCTTGCAGGTGTTTCCAATTTGCAGGTGTCCCTGTGCTGAAGGTAGAGCTTTAAGTGAAAGTTCGGTCCTTTGAAGGACTGCAGTAGCAGCCCTTAATGCTCCAACCCTGAGATTGTTCTACTGTTCCTGGGTTGCACCAGGATGGGTTGCTAAGCAACATGTCTATTTGCCTGGAAATGGGCTGAGACTATATACCAAGTTTGTTGAACAGGGACAGTAGGAACAGTTTCTCAGGGCTTCTATACTTATAAATTTAGTCTCCTGTTTATGATTCCACCTTTATTACCTTTCAAATCTATATGCTCTTTAATTACAGTCTACCTTTACATGTAATACGGGCTACATTTATTGCAACTGTTCTCTCATTAACTTGTACAGGGTAAAGATTTGTCTCTAACTCTTCCAATAAATGTTCTCTCTCTCTCTGTGTCTCTCTCTCTCTCTGTTTGTTTGCATATTTTTGTGTTCATGTCACCTGTACCTCCTTTAAAAATCCCTTGCCCCATCCCCCCATTCTCCTCAGAGAATAGGAAGCTCCCCTTAAATACCACCCACTTCTGGGATATCCAGGTGCAGTCGACCTAAGTACATTCTCTCCAATGAGGCCCAACCAGGCAGTCCTGTTAGGAGAAGGGGATCCAAAGGCACAAAACAGAGTCAAGGAAAGCCCACACTACAATTAGTAAGGCACCCACATGAAGATTAAGCTGCACATCTGCTACAAATTTGTAAGGAGACTTTTGTGCATGTCTTTGGCAGGTGTTTCAGTCATATGTTAGTTGACTCTACAGGTTTTCTTGTGGTATCCTTGATCCCTTTCACCTTGCTCAATTCTAGCCCCTACTCTTCCACAAGATGTCCAGAGCACGACCTGATATTTGCCTATGGGATTCTGCATCTGTTTCCATAGGCTCTTGGATGAAATTTCTCAAGTGACAGTTATTCTAGACTCCTGTCTACAAGCATAGCAAAGTATCATTAGTAGCATAAGGGATTAGTTCTCTTGCCTGGGATATGTTTTGAAATGGGTCAAACAATGGGTCAGCCGTACCCTCAATATCTGTTCCCTCTTTATCCCTGCACATTTTATATTCAAGAAAAATTTCGGGTTCAAGGTTTTGTGGGTGGAATGGTGTTCCCCTTCCCCCATTGGATGTCTCATCTGGTTGCAGGAGGTGGCCACTCCAGTCTCCATATCCCCTGCTGGTAGAATTTTCAGCTAAGGTTACCCCCAGAGATTCCCTGGAACATCCTGCATCCCACATCTCCAGCTACTTCCAGAGATGTCCTCCCATTGATTGTCATTCTCACCCCCAGCCCTTTCCCATACTCTCTATCCCCACACTTGGTCCCTATCCTGTTCCACTCTTCATCTACCCTAAGACCCAGTTCACTTCATCCACCTATCCCTTCTGAGTGAGAGTCAATCCAGTGGTTTAATTAAAAGGATTTGGAAGGACCCACAAATACAACTAAGGACATCATTAGAAACTGATTTCCAGTCTTCGAAGTAGGCCATGCATAGCTAACTACTATGTTCTGGAACACTAGATAAGTTCTGACAACACTAATTCCCACCTTTGGAGGATGGAGAGGAAATCTAAGCAAAGAGATATCCAAAGATGATTTGTCAAGGCAGAAGTTATTATGCTTAGATAGACAGAGATACTGAAGTACACAGGAATCAAATAGCCATCAGTAATAATCCTATTTACAAAGGATGCCACTAAGAAACCTTTAGGCCTCAGAGCCATTATGTCTAAGTATTTAGAATGTATCTTAAATTGTAAAATTGAACCTAACTTATTTTAGTTGCTATGATTTCTTTACTTGTATGATGGGAATAATAATTTTCTTAGGAGTTTCTAAGGAATAAATAAGATACATATCAAGTATCTGAGACATCATAGTTGCTTATAAAATTATCTTCTTTTTTCTTCTCTTGTCAGTATGTACAGAATTCCATTTTCTGAAACATAGCTGACTCACAATGACCCTATAAAGCTTGATAGTGTTTGCAAGTTGTTTTAACTTATTTTTTTATTTGTGTCTTATGTGTGAACTTAAATGTGCATGTCCATGATTTTGGCATGACACATGAGTGGAGGACAGAGGACATCTTGTTGGAATTTTCCTTAACATTTTACCTTATGGTTCCCAGAAATTAATTTTCTGACATTAGTCATGGTGGCAAGCCATTCATTGGAATAACAGTGGTATTTATATTACGCTTTCAAGAATGTTCATATGTTAAATGACACTGTTGTAAATATCTCAAAACCTGAATCATAATACAGTGTCTTCATTCAATCTACCCAAGTTTTAATGTTATTGTAAGAGAAAGAGGGGGTGTTTATTTTATGACCAACAGTGGTAAGTCAGTGACTTTGGAAATCATGAGATACAAATTATAAGTGGAAACAGTGTAATAGCAGGGAGTTGATTGATGCTGACATTCTCACAAAGGCCCTGTTTATCAAAGTTAAGGTTTCTGTATCCTGCATTCTGAAGATATCACTGGCTATATCTGATCATATAGGAGGAGTCTGAGGTGTGTGTTCTGATGCCTTGGATCTGGATCCATATATATTATTGAAATAGGGAAAAGTGTCCAACTCATCAAAGGCTCCTTTTTTTATTTCATACCTTTAGGGACAAGATGAAACTATTCATCTCCTGACATCAGTTTACCCATGACACTACATACAACCTCTCAATTTCAATTCCCTGGTATTATTCTTTCTAAGAAAAGAGCTACAGACAAAGTAATGATGTTTCATAATAGATGGAGTAGCCCTTCCTGGAGTAGTCTTCCTGAGCTGCTGGAGAAGAAGCAAGAAGTATGTCTGGGGTCTGAGCCAAAGAGTGCTCTTTCCAGACAGTCTGCTCTTTCTGTACTCCTGTTGAAACTGTATGATTCTGGTGTGAGTGCATTTAACAATCTCCTTGACTCTGGCTGATGGAGGAGCTTAGTGATTCTGTGACAAAGAAGTGGTTGGTGCACAAAAATTTCAGAGTTTGGTCAATTCCTCAGGTCACATTGTGTATATCTGACTTGGATTTACTGAGGCAGTGAATGTTGTCTTGCATAGTTAAGAGCCACATTTTTAGACAATGAGAGATTACGATACTATTACTATTTGTGGAAAGAGAGTCAAAATATGTTTTAAAACTAAGCTGAAAAAGATTCAACTTCCTCTATTGCTATGGAGTTAAGCAGCATGCTATGTGGTGCATATCAATGCTCCCCTAACAAACAGAAACACTATGCCCCTTTATATAATGTGGGGCCACGGAAAGTGGTTAATTTGTGAGAATTCTGTTATCATAGATGGGATTAATGTTTTTCTAAAAGTGGTTTACAAGAATATCTTTTGCTCTTCACCATGTGATGACATGTAGGACTTATCATCCAAAAGAAACAATCCATCCTTACACCAGACAAAAAAACTACTGATGACTTATCTTGGACTTCAAAACTTCCACATGGAGGAAAAATATATTCCTATGGTTAATAATTATATAGTTTCACTATTGGGTTGTAGCTGTTTAAATGTACTAATACACAGGTATACTGTAGGAAGTCCATACTGTTGTACTTAGTCTGTAAAGTGAGCTGAAATGACTACAGCTTTTTTTATATTAATATGCACTGTTAACTAAATTGTATTTTATAACATTTACTTACCAATTATATAGGCATCTTACATGACAGTTTGTCTCAGAGTCTTCAAAAATACTTAATTCTCAGAGCAACCAAGTTAGAGAGGACCTATTAAGAATCTCCTTTCTACAGAAGAAATTGAATCAGAGAGTCTAAATATATCATTTAAGCTCCACCTAATACATAGCAGAGCTCCAGGCTTGCTTATTAATTCTAAGTCAGCTCTTCTAGCTACTGTTCTGAATTCTCTGTGATTTTTCTCATGTTAAGAATATTGTCAAGTAGTCTGTAAAATCACTAACCTGGAAATCAGAAAATATTAATTCTATTTCTTATTTTGTAGGCAATTGATAATTTTGGGGGAAAAATCTATCACTTGGGTGAAACCTCTAAGTTTAGCATCCTTTTGTGCACCAACAAAATATCAGGTGACATTATTATTAATTGGTAATTATATACTGTATGATAACACCATGTAATTAACCAATGCTTGGCAGTATTTATAATCATCCTCTAATTTATAAGATAACTATAATTTTCTCATTTACTCAGGTATGTGATGAAGTTAGACCAATTTTCTATTGCTGCCCAAGACTTGTGGGAATGGCTAGACTCAGAGAACACAGACATCTTTTATAAGAGCAACACAACTTAAGCTTTCAGATCAGCAATTCTCACATTCAAGCCCTATCTCGACATTTTATCAAAGCACATTTACTTTTTCCTTCAGGGGAATAGTTCCATTTAGAAGTGTGACCAAGACTGGAGAGCTTTAGTGGTAACACATAGTGTGTTCCATTGGGGAAAAGAGCATTTGAGGATGTCTTCCAAGTAAGGAATTTTGGCTTTTGAAGATCAGATACTAACTCAGGGAGAATCTCAGCTTGTAATACTTAGCATCAATTTGCCTCTGCTAAGGGACTTCAGGAATTTTTTTTCATTTGCACTTTTAGCAACCTCCTCTGATATATCATGCTCTCACATGTCCTGGGCTGGTGAGTTAGGCTTTCTCAACCTCTGACATGTATGTATGCAGTTGTAGATTTTTATTATTATTTTTATTTCCTTCAGCATTTACTATCTGAAAAGTCTATATAACAAAAGCGAGATGACTTACTTATCCTTGATTTCCGTTGAACCCATTGCATCCTTCAGTTTTCCTTGATATGTAAGCTATTGACGAGGGACAAAGACCCTTAAAGACCAGATGCTGGAGGATAAAGAATGACCCTGCTTGTAAGTTCAGCCTTTGACACTGGTTTGGAAGGAGCAACACCAAGATAGTAGAGGTTCTACAATCACCCATTTTAATTTTTAGGCTTATCAGTCAGTAGCTGCTGATTCTATATAAGTGGAAGGGAGAAAATAAACTCCACTCAAGCTGAGATCACTATAATCATAAAAGAATTTGGCTGATCCATAGTTGCAAAAATTCCTTTGAGTAAGATGATGATGAAGAAGAAGAAGAAGAAGAAGAAGAAGAAGAAGAAGAAGAAGAAGAAGAAGAAGAAGAAGAAGAAGAAGAAGAAGAAGGAGAAGAAGAAGAAGAAAAGAAGATAATGATAGTAGAGAGGAACAAGGCAAAGACAATTGCAAAGAATGAATATAAACCCCATGCCTGGGCTTTTGGGTAATCCATTAGCTGAAATTCCACAAGGTAGATTCTTGTACTGGTTACATGATTAGTCTAGGTAACCTGTCATTTTGAAATAATAAAAGGGCACTAAGCTCACAGTCAGTTATAAAAACCTGAAAAATACATTTTTTCATAATTTCTTACAGCTGAAATTTGAAATGCATTAAAATGTTCCTTTAATACTAAGCATCTTCTTTGTATGTGTTTAGTTGTATTTCTATTCTTGCTAATAAAGTGACTATTTTTCCCTAATAATATATATGTTTTTGAATTCTCTTGGCAACTATTAACAATGTAGGATCTACATTCTTTACTGGCAGTTTTTCTAGCACATTTTTCTTCATTCCTTTATCTTCTAACTTGATGTATATTTTTTTAATTAATAGCTGGCCACCCGACAAATACTGCTTTTTTAACAGATCAATTTTATCAAATTAGTTATTATTGTCTGCCTAAAATGTTTGTCTTGCAGTCTATTTATGTTGCTGGCTATTTTGATTTTCTCCTTTACTGTCTTAAATTTGTTTCCTTTAGTAACTGGTAAGTGATGTGTTCTGCCTCTATGACATTAACAGCTACTCACTCCTCCCCCTTTGGTGCTTTGACATCTTCTCTTGATGATTTATCACCATCTAGTGGATCCATATTTATATTATGATCATTTTCTTCCCAGAGAAAAGTGAATAGGATAAATTGTGAATCATTAAGATAATTCTATTTTAGTTTAGACAACCAAAGGAGGAACAATGTATTAGAGACTTTATTATTCTACTAGAATAACCTCAAAGTATTATTGTTTTTGTTGTGTTTGTTAGTTTTACAGACCAACATTTCTTCCACATTGCAAGATGCAGTCTCTAGATAACTATTTTAATCTCTGAAGAAAGACTTACTGTTAGTGCGACCCTCTCCTTGCCCTCTACTTTAAAGAGGGCAGATATGCCATGGTCTAGAATTTTCCAATGATTTTATTTGATAGCTAATTAATGGTTTTCTGTGGTTTCCATGGTGATGACATGCTTTGCTGCCAAGCCTTATCCAAATGGGCATTCTGTTCACTCTTGTGTCTTAGCATCGGCATATTAATCAGAGGCTGTAGGTCCTCAGTTGCTGCATCAAATTGGTAAAAAAACTAATTGAATTAAAATCCCACTCAAAGGCTTCCGGATTCTCTTCCTCACATTTGGAAGGGACATTTTTAGGTCAAAGTGCTCAGAGTCAGACTGAAGCAAGAGACAAAGGAACTCTACAGTACTCTTTTGCACTATCAGTACAAAGTGCTTTTCTCTTCGTGTAGAGTCTATCTTAGTGAATTAATCTATCCTCTGGAAATTTCCTATATTTCTATAACCTTTCAACAGCAAGCACTGAACGTATCCAAGATGAAATGACTGAGTCCATATTTCCAAGGTGAAGGGGAAGTGGCTCTTCCCAAACCTACCTTTGGTGCAGACTGATGAGGACCTTCCATTGAAGGCCCCAATACCATTGGGATGAGGATGAGGCACTACTGGTGTGACGATGAGGACTGCCTAGCCCCCTTCCGAGCTCTGCACCTTGCAAGAGGATTTCAGTTAGCAGGGAGGAGGTAGTCCTTGGAAGTTGGAGATAAAGGAGAAAGAAAATGAACTGAAGGTAATCAGTCTGAAAATTGCTTAGGTCATGATGATTGTGGATGGTTGTTTCTATTTCTATTTTTTTCTATAGAATCAACATTCTCACTCCTCTAAGAAAGGATTTCATTTAAAAATGAAACTTTTAAAAGTCCTTATTGTGGCTAGTCCTGAATTGCTTTGTAAAAGTTATATTTACATATTTGTGTTTTGTTTTTACCCTTTATTTGGTCATTATGTTGCTTCTACTTGTCTAACTTCTAACCAATTTTTTTTTCGAGACAGGGTTTCTCTGTATAGCTCTGGCTGTCCTGGAACTCACCTTGTAGACCAGGCTGTCCTCAAACTCAGAAGTCTGCCTGCCTCTGCCTCCCAAGTGTTGGGATTAAAGGTATGTGCCACCAAAGCCTGGCTCTAACCATTTTCTAATATTGCCAGTGGACCTATTCTTTCTATAAAGTCTTTATTTTTCAGACTGCCAAGCTGAGTTATAGCTTTCTTAGAGTTCTTCTCTGCATACCTAACTCCATCAAAACACTCACCTTGGTGTTCTGCAAAGATACGCATGCACACACACACACACACACACACACACACACACACACACACACACATATAAACTATAAGTATATATATATACACACACACATACATACACATACATACATATATAATGTGAATGGCATATAACACTGATCTTTTTTTACAATATTTAGATTTTTGATATCTTCATTCATTTACTAGAGGATTTGCTTAAAGATTGATGAGTGACTGGATCTGCTTATGCTCTAGGGATATTCTATAATGCAATTCTTGACATAAAAGATTACCCAAGTAAATGAACAATGGACTCTTTCAAACGCTGAGGTCTGAAAACCTATGGAAGTATGTTATAGGCAGCACAAAATGTAAATGTGTGCTAATTCATTTGCTAATAATGAGAATATTAAAAGTTTAATATGCTGTTTTAGGATAAACATTTTTTTTCTTCCTTCACCTTTAGTTAAATAAACCAGAAAATTCTCCCTCTGTAAATGGAAGGCCTCCATTTTCACTTTCAACTATCACTGATGGGTGTTCAGGTCACATGCTATTTAGGTTGCTGAAAAAGATACTATGAAGGTTGTATGAGGAAGCACATAATAGAAGTCGAGTCAGTGTGTGTTGGGGTGAAGGGATCATCATAGCTGTTATAACATAACCTGACATGGGGATGACTCTTTCTCTTTGGTGAAAGCAGTACTCACTGCAGGTGGAAAATAGAGCTAAGCAGTTGCTTGTCCAGGCAGACAATCAGTGAACACTGATGGCATAGACTGGAGAACCTCTGTTTTCTAAAGTACACTTCGATGATTTTGCATTTTACTCCAACTGTACAAATGAGGATCCAAGTGTCAGAGAAGTACTTCTTGCATGTACCACCTAAATGCTGAGCTCCTAAGGCGAATTAGCACTGTCCTCACAAATCTTCTGAGGAACTTTGAGATGAGCCTGCCTTCTTCAGTCTGGCATTCTACTAAACCCAACTTCCTCAAAAAAGGGATAGTGTTTATATATATATATATATGTGTGTGTGTGTGTGTGTGTGTGTGTGTGTGTGGTAAAGCCTTGATGCATGTGCACTATTATAACTTAATCTAAAAGAAATTAAAAATACGTGGGAAGCCTTATATTCTCTATACTCTTCAAAACTTCTATTAATACTATTATTACTCAGTCATGGACTATAGTCAAAACCATCTCTACTAGGAAAAAATTTCTGAACAATATGATACTGTACTTCCTTTTGGGGAAAGTAGGTGAAAAGTTTTTGTTTACCCAAGCAAAACCATCACCAAACACAACCTTGGATAGAGAAATCTTTTACCCTTGGGTAAAAATTTTCAAAACCGAAAACAGCCAAGAATTTGGAGTGCTGAGGAGGAATATGTCTTGTCAAGGGCATACGACTATCAGAGTCAAACTCTTATGGGGCAGTTATTATCGGGTTATTCATGAGCATGCTGCTTCCCTTTGACCCTAGTTTATAAACTAAGGAGTTTAAAGAGCTAATCTCTAAGTTTATTGACTGTTCTATAATTGTGTCAGTTTGTGTTCTTCCAACCCCACCTATGGACCATTTTCCTTTAGTGTCAGTTTATTGAGACGTAAAGAAGCCATATGGGTAAGTTTGCAGTGTTGTTGCACCCACCACCCCCACCACCCCCATCCCCAGCAGAGCATCAAAAGAAGCACAAAGAATTAAGCATAAAGAGGAAAGAAATCTTAACCGAAGAAATATCTTCTTTATCTACGTCCATTTCCTCTCACAAGGAAAAATGGCAGTGTCAGAGGTACATTACATATAGCTTGTTCTCTCTCTTTTAGTGTTTAATCTTAGCACCTGCACAGCAGAGGTCTTTACAATTCATTGCATATGCTCTCCCCTTCTCCCCCCCATCACACAGCACCTGAGGCCAAAGAAGCCACCAACTCAAAGCTTCACACAATTCTGAGACCCTTCTTCATGACAGAATATAGAAGTAAGAGACATGCCCCACGGTTTTATACAGTCGCTAGAACACGTTAGCTTCCAACAAATGAAGTTTTTTCCTCCTTTCCTTTGAATACTAATTACATTTTACAAATTTGTGTATGCGTGTGTGTGTCTGTCTGTCTGTCTGTATGTGTATGTATGTATATGTTCTCTTTTGTTTTGCTTTGTTTTGTTCTGTTGTATTTGCACAACAGAAGGGAAAGTCCATGGCAAAGGGTCCCGGGTTAGCAGAGTTTGGCTGTCATCTGGTCAGACTGTTTGAGGATCTCAGTGTTGTAGAGGTCCAAGGCATGGTTCACCCTGATAATCTCACTGTTGGTCAGCTTCAGGCGGTGCTTCAGCATACAGGAAAACAAGTCCAGCTGGGGTTTTCCTGGGGCCACAGGAGGGGCCAGGCGGTTGATTCGGTCCCGAATGTCCAACATGAGAAGCATCACGGATGAGGAGGAATAGAACTGACCACCCTGTGTATAGGACTGATTCACCTGTTGCACGGCACTTCGTAGGAGGTCAGCATTGAACCTCAGGCTGTACCCAAACACCTGTACATCAGAGATCTTGATGTAGAACTGCCTTTTGGAGGGATCCGACAGGTCCACCGGGCCCTGGCCAGTCTCATTGCGTAGGGTGGGTAGCCGAGTCCGACTACGTAGGTAGATATGGACAGTCTCGAAAAAAGTTTTCCACCGATTGCCCAGCAAGAGAGTCCAATTGTAGCATTGGCTGTTTTGCAGACGGATCTTCTCCCAACGAGGGTAGCCAAATTCCCCAAAGGGCATGTTCCAGCCTTCTGAATGGCTCCCACTGAAGGGATTGACATAGACAAAGAACATAGGGTCCAGGCTGCTGTTGCGCATCTGGCAGATACGCATGGACATTCCGATCACCATGTGGATAAAGTCCATGCGGTTCTTGTTGCTTTTGAGAGTGAGGGACATGCGCTTGCGCCACCGAGGGTCAAAAAATGTATCCAGGCGAATCTCATTGCTGATGAAGGTAGTATGGACATAGAGGCGTGAATCCATCTTCTGCAACAGGTACTTCAGTTCCAAGTCCTGGAAGTCCAGGTCGGTCTCAAAGCTGATGAACTGCTCACTCCGCTCAGAGTCCACGTTTTGTGGTTCACAGCGGCCTCTATACAGCTTGTAGCCCTTATTGCAGGAGCCACAGAGTGAGATGTTGGCCAGGCTGCACATGGCACAGCTGTTGTTCCCACCTATGATACATGGGATAGGGCGCTGGCACAGTGTGGTGCTACCATGGCACACACAACTCCTCTGGCTTTCCAGGAAGGTTCCCCAGAACCCATTCTCATTGCAATAGAGAAGTGACTGGACCCTTGCAAGCCACTGTTGAATTGTCCTGTGAAAAAGAAGGAAAATGTTAGCTCCCATCAATAGGAATGTGAGGTACATCATACAACTGGCCATGCAAGTTGGAGCCTCCCAAAGAAAGAAAAGTGGAGATTAGATTTTTCTTTTAGTAAAATGCTTTCAATGCAAGTATGAGGACTTAAATTTAATTCCCAATATGCATGTAGACAAAGTAGGCATGGTGGCTCACATGTATAATTACAGGTTTTGGAGGGCAGAGACAGAAGGATCCCTAAGATTCACTAGCAAGCCAGTCTACTCTAATTGGTAAGTCCTAGGAATAAGCAGATTAAAATATAAAAGAATGTAGAATGAATATATATTAATAAATACATTGTCATTCTGTATACTGTCTTAAAGCTATTATATCACATTGTACTTTACACATCTAACATTCTTTGTGAATATCTATAAAAAGGAGGCATTTTACTAATTATTAGGATATTTATCTATCTCTAACTATTCCATTATACAATAGGCGCTGAGAAATCGGTTTTAGGGAATAAAGTTTCTGAGCACAAATACGCTTTCTGAAGAGAACAAATCATGGAAAGTCTCACATGGGCAAGATTTGTGACCCTCTATGTTTTCTCCCTTTCTTTCTTCCTTCTTTCTTTCTTTCTTTCTTTCTTTCTTTCTTTCTTTCTTTCTTTCTTTCTATCTTGTTTTTAATTTTTATTTTTATGTCAACATCAGAGGATTCCACACCTTCCACTGATGAAGATATGGCATGCCCAACCCTGTCAACAGAAATAAGCTTCATTCCATCATAATCATTGTATCATAGAAGTCATGTAGTACTTCTATATGGATCATATGATATGATTCTCACAGTGGCTTTTCATAATATGCAATAACAATATAAGTTCTTCAGTTGTCCAGTATTCTAAATTCTCAATTGTATGGCATTTCTATTACAAACTGTGTTTCTAAAACCCCTCCACATTGTCAATCCATGCTGTGAATGATGCCAGTGTCTGTACCCAGATTCCAGGCAATAAAACATTTTAATGAAGACGGGTACATGAACCAATAAAAAGCAGCAGAAGAATAAAAAAAATATGTAAATCTGTCAGCCCAGAGGCCTTTCATTTTTCCATGTTTCTTTGGAAGTTACCTCCTCTCTGTCCTCCATGCTACAAACAGTCCTGCATATCTGTCCACCAGTCTTTACTATGCACAGGGATTTTTATGCCCAGTTTCTCACTTGAGCCTACCAAAAACACCCAGAAAATGACTTGAGATTTAGGCTTCACCAGTGAATGGATAAAATGGATGAAACTCTGTTCTTGAACAGGGTTGACAGTGGGCAATTTCCTTAGCTTCCCCACTCACCCCTCCTACCAATCCTTACAGGATTGTTGTAAGGATTATACAATTTTTTGTGTGAATTATACATATAAATTTGGTAGGCACTAAGGGTTTAGTAAAATTCAGCTCTTGTTCTTCTTGCAAAAGAGTGGTAGCATGAGTACAGGATCTCCAAGGCAAACTGATGGACCATATGGCCCTCAAGAAGAGAAGTCTCCTGACACATCAGCTTTTCTTTGGGCATTATCTATCAGCCCAAATTTTTAAAACAGTCTTAAATAAAATGTACTAGGACCCCAAGCAAGATTTGTGATGACGCAGATGATTGATGATGATGATGATGGAGCTCATAGTTCATGATCTTTCAGCACTATGAGAATGAGAAAGGGATCTCATTTCCACCACACATCCTGTGGTGGGATGTGCTAGTCAACTGTCTGTTGCAGCAATTCTCTTGACATACAATCACAAAATCATAAACCCCTAAAGTCAGTGGGGAGATAAGACAGTCTAAGGTGATGAGCACGGATATTGTTGGTTCAAGCAGAACTAAGTCAGGGAGAGAAAAAAAAAACAACAAAAATCAAATCTATCCTGGAACAGGGAATGAGTCATTACATCTCTTAAATCCTTGGTATTCTTTGCTAAAATGGGGATAATAAGGTCTGTCTCAAGAGGCTGGTACAGGGATGCTGAGAAGATATATTTAAACTGCGGAGAGAAGTCTAGGATACAGCAATTATAAAAAAGAGAAAAAAATGTAAGAGTACACAGTGCTCATATCTCAGAGAATAAGCTCTTCCTTTGAAGGTTCTGAGTACTCTCTTGAATGCTCTGAAGTCTAAAAGAAGCCATTTTGTTGTAGTCATTTGAAAATGGATACTGTTGAAATGGCTGCCTAGCTGACTTGGGATTTAAATGAGTTACTTATCAGCTGAGAAAAATGGTGGAATAATTAGCTTCTTGAAACTGTCTACCTGTTTAATCCACAAAACCACCCCCTCCATCTGGTAAAATAAAAAGAAAAGGAAAAAAAAAAAGACCTCTCGGAAAACATCCCAAGGCATTGTGCTGTTTGTCTCATCCCTAGTTTCTCCTCCAGCCTCTCAGGTTTAGGAGGCAGGGCGGGGCATTTCTTCCCTCAGAACGTAGCACACAACCTAGCTAGCTTTATAAATGTTTGCCGAATGAATGAACAAAGAATATTAATATTTTCCTTCTTACATTTTATTAACAAAAAGGGGGGAAAAAGAAAAAGGAAAACAAACTTCTCCCTTCCCCTCAGGACAGCAGTATTAGTTTTCCATACCATCCACCCACACAGCCGCAGGCCTCCCTGGTCTCTGCTTCGTGAGACCAATCCTATTACAGCCTGGAGAACAGCAGGCCCAGCTTTCAGGAAACGGAGCAAGAATCATAATGAGCTGTGTGGCTCCCACCTCCCAAATCAGAACATTGACTGAATATTGGGGTATGAGTCATCTGATATTTTTTGTGAGCTGCAGGGGCCCTCCACGCGGCTGCGATTGCGTGGTTACATCTGACAAGAGCTCTATTTCAAAAATGCCTCTTTCAAATGGCCCACACTTGCCCCTGTCACTCCCTCTCCAAGTGACAGCACAGTACCCCATTTAGAGTGCTTCTGTTCCCATCTGCAAGGCATTCTATAACCCCGTAGAGCGCCCCCTTTCTCGTGTCTCATCTTTGGGACCCTTTGTCAGGACCACAGCCCCCACTCCTCCTGTCAATGCTTCATTGTGGCGGCACTCTCAGAATCCTCAGTGGGGGAAATAAAAAGATGAAAGTTCCTGGTGATGCTGGTACAAGCAAGAGGGCTGCTGAGGAATTAGGATTCCAGCCTTGTCAGGCAGGAGGGACTGGGGACAGAGGCCCTCTGAGACACATTAGCAGGCTGCATGGCACCTGCATCTCCTGAGCTCAGAATAATTGTGAGGTTGTGGGCTGTATCAAAGGGGGCATTAATGGTAGAGCATAAGGAGTCAGAGGGAAGTGGTGTGAAGGAGGGGTGTAAGGAGTGCGAGGCCCAGGAAAGAGGAAACAGAGAGGGAAGGTGGGGTGACAGAGAGGAGAAGGGGACTTCATGTTGGAGATGGTGGACAGAAGGGCACATGGAAGCTACAGGCATAATGTGTTATGCCTCAGCCAATGGGTGGAATAGAAACAGGTTTAGGAGAGGTTAAATTACTATCAGTTACAAGATTCAGAGAATGTGGACAAGGAAGAGACCTTAGGCTTGGGCATGGATTAGTAATCTATTCTTTTCCTTTTCTATAAAGGAAAAGAGCATGAGATAGAGAGAGGGAGAAAGGGAGAGAGAGACAGAGAGAGATAGAGAGAGAGACAGAGAGAGACAGAGACAGAGAGAGCAGCATTATTAATGATTTTTAACTCCCACTTTCATTGAGCATCCTGTTGCTTTTCAGTCCTTCATTTGAGAAGACCAAAATGTGAAAGATAAGCTCAGCCCATTTGAAGCGTATTTACTAATTTTTGTTTTTTTTTTTTAATACTGGCAACTTCCAACATCAGCTTTATTTAATCCAAATAATCCCCCATACCTTCTCCATCTCCACCCAGTGATTTGAATGATAAAAAAGGTCACTGAAGGTGGAATCCTAAACCAATGGAGGGATTTCTATGCTTTACCATAGAAATATCATCTAGGTGGTGATAGGAGGTATTCAGGTGCACCGTTCCCCTGAGTGTCATCTGTGGTGTGACAGAAGAGGACTTGAGAGATGAAATGGCATACCATTCAAATACTAACCTTGTGCATCAGCTGTGGGTACACTTTGTGCTATAAACCATAGTCTGCTATTAAAACAATAAGGAGAACAAACAGGTAGACGTTGCCATAAGAAGACAAACAAATGGAACACATGGGGAAATACAGAGTTTGATCATGTAAGAATCTATTACCACATCCCTTGCTTCCTCTGAACCTTTCAAGGTCTCTCTCTTCCATTTAGAGATAATTGGGCCTCTCTGATGAATGCACAGGGAGAGGATGGGCACCAGCGGTAGGAGGGACTGTGATCTATAAATACCATTCCTCAGGCTAGCTAGTGACAGCTGTCTCAACTTTGGCGACAGGGAAATAGCTTAATAGGCCAGTTCTGCACGGGAGGGTCTCACAGTGTTCACACAGACCCACTGTTATGCAGTGAGTGTGAGGCCGTAAGAACCATGCTTTAAAACGCTTTTCTGTGTTTCTGGGGGTGAAGCTACAGCATCTTCCATTTGCAGCCAAATCAGCAGCTTTCTGTTGAATGAGATGCTCAATTCATTCTGATGGGGGTTGGAATGAAGGGAGGGAAGGTGAGAACTGGAGGGAGAGGAGGTAAGAGATAGGGAGCGAGAGAGAGAAATGAGTAAAGAGGGCAGTAAGCTGCATGTTCTCTTCTAAAGTGGAAAAAAAATCTGGTACTTGATCTATTAGCACTCACAGTGGCTTCAGATAAACTAGGTTGGACCACAAAAGCAGAGAAATTTTAATAAAAGCCATTCAAATTAAAAGCCCATCTCTCTCATGTTTAGAACTGAATGCCACGGCCCCTGAGTTGGCGAGATGGACAGCAAACAGTCTGTGTACCTCCTAGATCAAGGCAGCTATCTCTTCATCCTCACATCACTGACATGCCGTACGATTTGGGTCTGATTTCCATGTCAGGGATAAGGGTTTTGAAGCCAGAGAAGGACTGTCACTCATTCATGGTCACACAGCATAGACATGGCCAGAGTTCAAGATTTCTAAATATAATCTCGGTATACTCTCAATGATCACAGTATATATCGCTTGCCCTCTAAACCCCAGAGCGGATATAAACCACTCTCAGAACCCTGGAGACATCTCAGCTGCTTCCCTGCGGGTCCTGTCTTTGCCACAGCCAGGATGTTCTGGCAACCTGACAGGTCTCCCAGAGACAGAGCATGAGTCCCTTGTCATTTGGAGGACAGAGGCTTTGCCTCCCAGGGTTTCCCATCCGTTGTTTAAAGGCTCACATCTCCCATTCTGAACCATCAGGCTGGGGAGCCCTGGCTGGGATTCCTAATTCAAGCAACCTCCCTGCTGATTTTAATTGGAGGTTTTGCCTAAGCTGGGAATGCGGTGCCTGGCCTGTGGCATTTTAGGGAAGATCATACAAATCTAGTGCCAAGAGAATGTTACAGAGGACAGGGGAAGAAATCTAGGCTAAAATACAAAACTATAATCCGTAAGGTCTATTTGTTCAATAAAAGTGTGTTTCTTTAAGAACAGAAGAAATGAACAAAGAATAAAGTGGAATTTCAAATTACTCTTTTATTTATGCCCATGTGTGTCTTTTTAGATGTTTCTTTGACATTGTAATTGGTGTCTAGGTACATTTTCATTGCTCCAGAGAAGTGTATATTGTGCAGAAGATAGGCTAAAACTGGGAGACAAGAACTTACTCCTAGTGTCTGGTATGCACTTTTCTTTATGGATTTCGAATGTGTGTATGCTTGTATGTATGACTGTTTGTGCACATGAATGTGCATGCATATATATGCTAGGGTGGGTGTGAAGTTTTGTGTGTTTGTGTGTCTCTCTGTGTGTGTCTCTGTGTGTGTGTGTGTGTGTGTGTGTGTGTGTGTGTGTGTGTGTGTCCAGCTATACTTCTGCAAGACCAGAAAGAATGGTGCTCTTCAAACCTACACATGTCTGTAAGGTCAGATGCCTGGAGTACTGTTCATGGCTTTGCCATCTCAATTATAAATAACCATCAGGTCCACTCTGCTTATCAGTTTCCCTGGACAAATATTTACCTTTTAATCATTGCCCTATTTAAGCTCCTTCTATAGCCTTAACAGCCTGTTTGTCCTCAGTTCTTCACATGAGGCCAGAGCCTCATTGAATAGAGCATATCAGTGGCAAAGTAATGACCAAAAGGAGAGTTTTACAGTCTCATTCCATGCTGAGGACATTTTCTAGTTGGAAGCTTAGAGTGAAGTCTGTAAATATGCTTGCAGAGGGCAGGGGTGAGGGTGAAAAGAGAAAGAGGGCAAGGTACCTGCAAAGGAAGAATCCAACCTGGCCTTTCAAATTAGGTTGTCAGCAGCTTAATTGGGGAGGATTATGAAACAATTTTTGCAATTACACTGTTCTGTGTCTGGAAGGAGGTGACAGGCAACATCAGCTGCATATTCAAATTCTGAGTTTTGCTTTGGGGCATAGAAGTACTGAAGACAGATGATAGAAGGAGCAAGAGCTGCTCAGAGATGAAAGAAGGACTAAAAGCAGCAGGTGCTCCCATGTGGATGCTGTCAGAGTTGGTTATTTGTCCTGAGCAGCACATATGCAGCACAATAAAAGCCGATGGAAGAAAAAAGTGCAAACCAGAGCCCAGTGGCCTGCTGTAACCTTGAAATGAGACAGTGATCATGTAGGTCGATGCTCTGGGTGATCAGAGGGTTGAAATAAGTTAAGGAAGAACTGTACTTTGCACTAAGTCTATTTGACCTTGGATATTTGTCCTTGAATGAGTCACTTGAGCTCTCTGACAATCATTCTTCCTTCTTCCTCTTATTCTTCCTTCATTTGTGTACATTCTTGCACCCAGTGTTTTAGTCTCTCTCTCTCTCTCTTTCTCTCTCTCTCTCTCTGTCTCTGTCTCTCTCTCTCTCTCTCTGTGTGTATGTTTATACCTACATAAGGTACCATGCACATGGAAGCCATAGACTAACCAATATTTTCTCAAAAGCCCACACCTTGTTTTCTGTGACAGGTTCTTCCACTGGGATCCAAAGCTCACTGATGAGTCTAGGCTTGCCAGCCATTTGGTTGTCAGGATCTACCATTTCTCTGTTTTCTTGGGAGTGGGATTACAAGCATGAATTAATAATGCAGGCTTTGTGTTTATGTGGGTGCTAGTGATGCATTTTACCAATTGAGCCACCCTTCCAACCCATGAATCTCAGTTGTCTTCTCTGCCAAATGAGCATAATAATTAATTACCTTGCACTTTGTCTTAAGAACTGAGTTAAAAATGAAAAGATTCTGAGAATTTTCAGTGCAAGGAAGTTAGAATGATTAGCCATTATCATTATTGAGGGTAAATGTCCCAGGTTTAAAAAAATTTTTTTCTATGTTACTAAAGCAGCACAAATGATTGTAGTCTAATACTCTAGTTTAACTGTTTGCTCATTTTCCACAGTTCTAATGAACCTTGCCACTAGAATGCTTGCATAAGAAAGATCTAGACTAGATGTGGGTATTGTACTCAAAGGGGAAAAATAATGGTATTGAATCCTAATGAGTACATTATTTAACCTTGAACTAATCGCTTGTCCTTTTAAAGAGTCTGTTGTCTCCAGTACAGAATAGAATAATAGTGCACTCTTTGCAAGGTCACTCTGAGCATCAGATAAGAGAATGTATAGAAGATTCAGACTTACAGTAGGTGCACAAGATCTCTTATGAAAACAGTGATTGTGTTCCCCTTGAGTTCACATGTTAAATGGTTCCTTTGAAATCAGTAATTACAGATTGAAAACTACAAGGGAGAAAAAATTTAACAAGTACTGGTAGGTCAGTTAACTGCTGATATTAAACAATGAAATTTTGAGAGGAACTGCTTCTACTCCTCCAAGTTAAATCAAATGATGGAAGATGTGTGAAAAGTGAACAGCAACAAGGACTAAACAATTCAACAAAAATGAAGGCAAGAAGATATCTCTTTAGAGCAGTTACTACACACACACACAAAAAAATATTGGCTAATAGAAACATACTAAGATTAAACAATACCCAGCCAAAAAAAAAAAAAAAAAAAAGAAAAAGAAAGAGAAAGAAAACAGAATTAGAGACAGCAAAATACATTAATGCACCTCCAGCTAATAAAAGATTGCATTCATACATTCATAATTCAAACCATGGTCAGATTATTTGTGTCCCCAAATGAGACAACTGACAGCTCTATTTTCAAAGACATAGTTTTGGAAGGAGGGAGCTTTAAGGTGATGGGTCCATGCGAATGCAGTTCTCATGCATGAAATTAATGCTGTTATACATAAGAAGACCTGTGAAATCTTCTATTATGAGAATATAGTTACAAGGATCAGAAAGTCTTCCTTAGATATTTGTAAGAATTTCCTGGTCTTGGATTTCTAGGCCTTCAGAACACAGAGATTTAGTTGCTTATGAGCAATGCAGGCTATGACATTTATAGAATTTTGAATGGATTAAGACACCACATAAAGTCCTATAACTCAGTAAGAACAAGCCACAAGCAAAAATGGAGCATGGGAAAATGATAGAAGCAGACAGTTCATTTTACAAAGTGGTTATTTAAAAAGCTAATAATCCTGTGAATCTCTACTTTTGTTCATCATTAAGATGATATAAGCTAAAATTCAAATGATATACAACTTCAGATGAACAGCTCAGATAAAATTTAAATTGGCCAAAGGAAAGTGCTAAATATTGCAAAGGTATATAGCCAATGCAACTTCCCTCTGCAGGACAGGAAAGAGATAAGTTCTAACAAGAAGAGAGAAGAAAACAGTCCGCTTGAATATTTAGCAAAACATATATATTAGCATATGTGTGGCAGCAATTCTATCCCAAGTAGTACACAATAACAACAACAACAACAACAACAACCACAACAACAACAACAACAACAACAACACACGTACCCTAACAGGCATGCATTAACATTGCTTCAGTATTCATTGCAGCCCAAACCTGGAGAACATGTAAAAAATTATCAGCACCAAAATAGCACACAGCTTGGAATCTCCTGGGGGTTGAGTCAACCATAGTTCCACAAAGCAAACAATGGTAATTTTTTTTAAAAAAAGTTAAAAGGTGGGAAAAACCAAAGAAGAGTTTGTGCTAATTTTAAAAGGCAGAACTGGGCCAATGAGATGGCTCAGAAGTTAAAGGTGCATGATACTCTCCCTAACAACCTGAATTCAAGCCCTGAAACCCATAGTAGAAGGTGGTAACCTGACCTCCACTTGTGCACCGCTGCAATCACACTTGCATACTTACAAATTATTGTGTCAATTAATTATACTAATTAGCTAATTAATATTTTTATACGAAACAGAGTACATCTATAGTAAATGTGCCCACAAAAGACAGTGGTAGACATGGATTATCTTAATGAAGATATGACCCAATGTACTTATAGATACATATAGATGAGATGGCATTAGAGATAGACAGATATTTGTCTATATGAGTAGATAGATAGAGCCCTATATGTGTGTATATGTACATATATCCATACAAATGTGTGTTTATATTTTTATTTTTAAAATTAAAACAAAATTAAATCATATTCCCTACTCCTCCACCTTGCTCCCTCAGGAAATCATGATTTCTTTTTTCTTTAATTGCCATTGTTTCATAAACACACACACATACACACACAGTCCTCAGTCTATTTATTGCTGTTTGTATGTATATGGATGCAGTTCTTCCTACTTGGTATATGATAATTTTTAATTCTTCTCTTTCTCTCTCTCTCTCTGTCTCTCTCTCTCTCTCTGTGTGTGTGTGTGTGTATGTGTGTGTGTATACATACTTGTGCACATGCATATGTCACAACCATTATTGCTGGAGTCAGAGGTGGAAGGGAGTCATGCACTTACATGATTTGACCTTTCTGTAAAGATACAATAATTTTGTAAGACATTTGCCAATTCAAAACATCCACATTTGCCAAATAGCTCCTTTAAAATATCCAGAGCAATAGCATTTAGTAGACTGTACCTACACCACGTTTATATGACCATCAAACTTTTCAGGTCTTTTGTTTATCTGCTTAATACTTATCTTTGATCTTAATAAGTTGAGTCTCTCCTTTGCTGGATAAAGGAAGGATTACAAATGTCATTTTAACATTACAAAAACCTGAGGTTCAGAAGAAGAGAAGAGATAGCTTAATGGTCATGATTTACTTGTCACAAAACTGAGGCTATAACTCACCCATGTGCAGACTCGAAAAATGTTTCAGTGTGGGAAGCAACATGGGAGGATATTTCTGAAGGAAGATTAAAAACAAAACAAAAGAAAGACCTATCCACAAAGATTGTGAGAACTCAGTTCTATTTCTGACTCAATCCCTCGAGCCTTTAGATTCTAATCCAAATAAAAAGCAACTTCCGAGCCTCAGGAAAAAGAGAGACAAAGAAAAAGAAGAAACAAAAAACAATATAAAGCAACTGGAAATACTTATTTTCTTGTCTTACGTCAGGGAAGTGAGTAAACTGCCCTATTAGCTACAAATATAGAATGACAAACATTGGTGAAAATGGAGATGTCTCTACCAATCTTGGGCTTGATAAATCCTGCACACTGCTGCAAATGAGCTTCAGGACTCCATCTTCCAGCCCCTTTCTAATTGTACTCCCTTGGGTTACCAGAGTGTTGGAACGCATTGCCATTTTTTTGTTCCATAAATAGATAAGAAATGCCCAAAATACTCCTAGCTCAAAGCTTCATTGCTACATAGTTGGGAAGAAATTCTTAGTCTCCAGTGATTGACAGACAGCTGCCCCGGGCTGTGTTGCATTTATTTGTGGACCTGAACCTCTTATTTAATAAGACAGTTTAATACACACTCAGAATAAGTCATTGTCACCTAAAGTATAACCTTCAACACACACACACACACACACACACACACACACACACACACACATGCGCATTCACACACAAGAAAATGAGTAGTCAAGATCTGTTAAGTAGCATTTTTTTGTTTTGCCTTTTTGTTTTGTTTTGTTTTGTTTTGTTTTGTTTTGTTTTGTTTTGTGAGTGGAACTGCTGATGAAACTATAGTGGCAGAACATCAAAACCACGAATATAAACGATGCTTGGGCAAGATCTAAACCACAAAATAGATGGAAAACTAAGACTAGAAACATTAGGTGATTTTCTTGAGCTTATACAAATTGTAACTGGAAATCTACAACTCAAATCTTCCCCTCAAGACAGAATTTGCACATTGCCCAAAATAACACTGTTAATCTTCCTTTAAGCTTTCTCCAGAGGAACCGTCACTCTACCTAGATTATTGTGCATTCAAGAGAGGAAATAATCTTATTGTTAGGAGACTGCTGGACATTGGCCCTGAAGACACTAATTTTAGGAGACAGGAAATAGCACTTTGAGCCCCTCCTCCCAGTCAGGATAGGAGTTTATAGACTTCAAGTACTTTATGCCTTTCTGACAGGAGTCCAGTGATTATTTTCTATGGTATTCATTCAGTTGTAGAATGTATACTTGGGGATTTTTTTTTCATAATTAGAATGCTCAGTCACTTCCAAAATGTACTCTCCCTCTTCTGGTACCCACACTGCATATACACCCACAGAAGATGAAAATTAGATGGCAGCTTATGGGAAATTATCCCCTATAATCATCCTCTAGGAAAACCAATAAAGGAAGACAACAATAATTAAAAGAAACAGCAAACCATATACCTCAGAGAAGCATTTAGCAGTAGCTTTAAATATTAAAATAAACTCACTAAAATAATTTTGAGTAGCTAAGTTTAAAGGTCAATTTTATGTTATGAAATGTTTCCTCACAGGGTCTATAAGGCTTGTGCTTCCTTCTCTTGTAACACGGATTGTTCTAGAAAAATAAAGCAATATAGACCATGTTCTGTTCGTATACTTCCTATAGAGACAGAATACCGGTTATCTTCTGGAATCTTGGTAGATTACACTACTTCTTTTATTAATAAAATAGGGTAGAAAAGATACACCCTTTTTATGCAGCTAGACCTGAAGCAGCGAGCACATATCATCTCCTGTTCGTTGGAAAAATACCTCTTGATGATCAGAGACCCACCTGAACAACCTTGCCATGCAGATGAAGAAGAACATGGAGAGAAACCAAAGATGAATAGTTGATCAATGGAACACAGTCTTCTGACCACCTCTACATATGAACTATTGGGGTCTTCTTAGAATCTCTATGTCAGGGCATCTATTAGTTGTACACAACTGAGCAACTACAGCTTACTACAGGGAGAACACAATAGCTTTAATAATACAGGCTTGAAAATCTAACAACAGATCATGAGCTTAGATAGTGATTCTTGTTTTAAGACTCTAATTATGGGTCAGTTTGTTATAGAAAAATAAGTATTCTGAACAGTATATATGCTATGCACTCAAAAGAAAACTCAATATATCTTTTCTCTATTTGATTGTGAGCTGGTTAATATTCCTACATGAGGGAGAGTTCTAAATATGCCTCCTTAGTGCCCCCTGTTTTTCAAGATCCAACCTCCTACCACTGTCAATATGATAGGTGGTTGCTTCAGTAATCACACACACAGACACACAGACACACACACACACACACACACATATATGTATACATACACATATATACGTATGTGTGTGTGTGTGTGTGTGTGTGTGTGTGTCTGTATATACATATATCCCAACGATGAGGAGTTTACCTGGAAGTCTCTATCCTAATTAGTTTTGTTGATTAAGATAAAATACTTTCTAAGTCAGAATCATCTGAAACTATGTAAAACATGCTACTCATGCCTTTGAAGAGGGATGGACAGTGTACAAATAACAAATATGAGGTTGGATTGTAACATAGCCAGAAACAAGGGAGTGATAACCTGGGTCCAATAACTGCATATAATAGGAAGGAACTTAGATGCGTATTCTTCCCCATGGATTTTAATAGGTAATCACATACTCTGGCCAATTCTTATATTTTTATCTATGAGGAATAAGCGCTTTTAACTATATCACAATCACACTCAAACCCATGAACACTGTAAGATTGTGCATCTATCATTTCAGCCTCTATATTTGTGGTAATTCACTATAAAGCAATTACAAGCTAATTCACTTATACTCTGATCATGACATTTCTCTATTCTATTTTCTTATATCCTTTAATAAAATGAGTGGGTTTCAGTTAGATCTTCTAGATTTCCTTCCAGAAAGAACATACAGATTTATAATTTGTAGTCATTTTGTCCTTTGAATGTCATTAAATATGCTAGATTTCAAGTAGCTCAGAATAAGGGCATCTACTGTTTTCTTCATCCTTTCAGTGCTTCATGTATAAAGTCTATGGTGTCTCACTTTAGCAAATATTCACTAAAGATCTCTTGAATGAAGGACTAGATGTAGCAATAAATGATGCTGCATTATAAACACAAATATAAATCATTTGGGGACAAGTTCAGTGGACCAGACCCATGCAAGATTACCATTGGAGGAGTCATATGCCATAATCATGAGCGAGTCAGAAAATGAAGTCAAATATGTTTTTTTCACTATAAGAGAATAATAAACTTCTTCTTACTTTTCAACAAGTTATTGTAAGGAATAGATACAACCATCAATATACGGAGCCCTTTACAAACTTTAAAACAACCTATATTGGAGGGCTTTGCCTTGGAAATAGATCTTTCTTCAAGATTTGGATTGTCCACAAATTAATTCAGCTAAATTTACTCCAAAATTATACTAGAGATGGGGCACCTTCCTGCTGTCAAATTAACAGCTGCAGGTTGGACGTTATGCTACCTCTCAGTTGAGATGCTAGCTGAGCAATACAATGCATTAGCAACTGCATATGCAGAAGAGTTTGGAATTTTCTGTCTCTGAAAGACTATCTGAAGAATGAGGGTCTCTCTAGACAGGAGAGGAAACCACAGGCTTTGACAGCCAGGACAATTGACAGGCTGGAGGATAATTTTTCTTCTGGATTTAGTTTCTTTGTCTAAGACCATTTTGAGAAATACCTAGATTTTTGTCACTTCTCTGTTTAGTTTATATTTTAATTCTCTAGTATGTAAATTTACTGTATCATGGAATCATGGGCATTCCTTCCTGTTTTTCTCCCCTTTCTAACATCCTGTAGAATTCATGTAGTCATTTTTGTGTCCTCTGAACCAAGTAGATGCACTAAGGTGAAACTATATGTGTAGCAATGAGTAGAGTCTTCTTTTTTTATATTTTTATTAGATATATATTAGATATTTTCTTCATTTACATTTTAAATGCTATTCCCTATACCCTCCCCCTGCCCTGCTCCCCAACCCACCCACTCCTGCTTCCTAGTGTGGCATTCCACTGTACTGGGGCATAAAATCTTCACAAGACCAAGGTCTTCTAGTAAAATGTGTATGGGATTTTAAAATCAACCATATCAGTATCACCGAGGACCTGGAATGCATCCCAGATCTACTCAGTCAGATATAACTGGGGTTAGTCCAATCATGTATATTGAAATGGTCTCAGCTAAGTGTGTCTCAGATAGCAGTCTAACAAGTGTTAACCCATATCAACAGAGGGATGCAATATAAATCCTATATTTCCAAAAGGCAGCCCATTGTTTTTGAAAGTTCTTATTAAAATGACTTCCATTGAATGCTATTAAATCACAATTTCCCTTCAATTTTTCTCACACAATTTCTTTCTACCACCAAAACAATGATATTATAACTCAATGTAAAAACATTTAATGCATAGATAAGTCCATTCCAGCACAGGGATCTAACAGTAAGGGCAATTGCAGAAAGGACTAGCATGTATTGACCTTTTTTTTTGTTGTTGTTGTTGTTGTTCACTACAAACATCATCTAAAATCGTGATTCATCCTCACAGTTGACCTCTGAAGGGATTTTTGCCACTATATCAATTTACAGGTGAGAATAGTTAGGATCAAAGGACATACAGTTCATAATTTCATAAGAATGAACACAACTGCTTACAAAGCCATGAGCTGAATTAATTTCAAATTTTGTAAACCATTATCCTGACTTCCGATTTCCTATTTTTGGAAGATATAGTTTACCTGTTCACAAGTAAATAAGTAAATCCTGTTTTCTTAAATAGGAAAACCATTGCTGACACTGGAAGTTGAAATAGCATCTCTCAACTTCCATTCAAAGTTCAGTAAATGGCGTGTTATCATGTGGCAGGCATACTACCTGCTGCTGAGGATATATCCGCTGATAAAAACAGAGAACAACAACAACAACAACAAACATTAAATTCTCTGCCCTCAGAAAAGTTATATTCAAATGGGGGAAATATGGAATGAAGCATACAATTGCAAATGTGATCCTATTAGAAAGAATGGCATGTAAATTTCTGTAAAGGAATATTGCAAGCCAGGACAGTGGACCAAGTGTTCCTTAGAACCTACACATTAAGGAACTGGCAATATCACTTAATCTCTAAAATGTTAACTGAGAAAACATAAGGTCAAGAGTTTGAATTCTCACAGAATCAATATAAAAATCTAGGTGTGCCAGTGCATGCCTACAATCTCAGATCTGGAAAGACAGGGACAGGAGGATACATGTCTAGTCAAACCACTGAGATACAGGTTCAAAGAAATACCTTATCCCACAAAAATAAGGTGGAGAGTTACAAAAGAAGACATCCAAGGTTGGCTTCTTGCTCTACCCATTACATTCACACTTACAGCAGACATACCCTCCCCACACACGTGCACACATGCACACACACACACAGACCTACTCAGTTTATTTTAGTTTTCTTAAAGGGTGTGATATCTGGTACGTCAACTGTGTTCTAGAGGATGGTCATGCATCTAAGAGTATGTGGAAAATACAAGTTGGACGCTAGAGGTTATAGGGGAAATGGCCATAGAAAGTTGTGTTGGTAAGAAGCAAGGATGGATGTTGGAGGAGTTGAGGGAT